>NC_057801.1:155104753-155254452 GCF_018294505.1 Triticum aestivum
ACACGATGGTATGACCAGGACTAGATTTGCTATCCACACATAGGAGTAGGTGGCCAGAGTGAACAAAAATGGGACCAACCCAGATATGTTTCTTGGATGTTTGTTTCTCGGGGCAACAAACTATGAATCACCACTTTATGCCCCTGTTTACGTACATGGTGCTGGACTGCTGGTGCACCCACTGTCCCATGCCCTTATACCAAATATTTAGGCTCCGTTCGGAATAAAAGGGCAGAAAACATAGGTCTTGATGAAAAAAGAGGAATATGAAAGGAATGTAGGTATAAAACTATGGAACAACTAACCGGAGGAAACTCTCAAGAGAATGTGTTCGGATGAATTACGAAATGTATAGATTTGTTTTTTTATAGTAGCATGCTTGGCAGTATGAGATGCTATTTGTTTATTCAGCTGCATAGTGACTACTCTTGTCCTCACTCACGTACCACACATAGGTTGATTTTTTTATTTCGGCAAACATAGCACATCAACCTGTCTAACGCATGGCAGCGAGCGCCTGCCTCGGGCTTCCGCCCAAAAAATGAGCAGCGCGTGGATGTTTCTAATCCTATGGAATCAGTACTACCAGACCAGCTTCCCTATGAAACACTACTCACCTTTCCTGTGTTCCGAACAGTTGGAAGGGAAAGAATACCGTAGGAATTGTGTTCCTACGAAAATCCTGCACCAAACCTGTGAACCGAACACAACCTTAGCTGTCCTTAATCTAATGTCCCTGGTAAAAATGAAGCCATGCCACTGTTATAAGCCATGACAAGTTTAGCCAAATGTTTTTGCCTGTAATTGTTTGAGACTCTGACTGTTTCCTCTGTACCTTTTTGTGCAAACAGGGATATCCAATTCACCTGGTTGCTGTTGTGACCTTTTGGTGCACTGCACAAAACTCTTCTTAAAAGAAGTGACTTTTGTGTTGTTTAACTGGAATGTCAGAATGGAACAGTTGGTTCATTTCGGTGGAACTGCACAAAGGGAGATCTGTGTTCCAATCCTCATCATCCATATTGGCGCCATAACCTTCCTTTAGGTAAGAATGATATTTAATGCATGTGTTCATCTCTATTTTCCGACTGCCATGAGAAAATAATGCTATTTTTTACTAGTACACTTGTACTCCCTCACTGACAAAACCAATTCTGAATTAGAAGGCCAATCATGTACTTGGTTTCACCAACTGGTGAGGAGAAAGAGAAACAGAGCATGAAGAGGAAGAAGAAGAAGAATAAACAGTGCCAAGGCGATCTTGCTGAAGCCAGAGGCCTCAGTCGAGGCCATTCAAGGGCTCCGGCAACGACTACCTTACATGTGAGACGATCCTCCAGGGAGCCCTTCCACTTCTGTTGTCTCACTTAATTAATTAGGAGTACTTAAGTACCACTAATTTATTACTGCCTAATTTTCCTGTTGGAGTTAAACAAATCTTTAGTAGGACCCTATGCTGAATCATGTACGTGTGTATGTTTGTCTATGGAGGTGAATCATGTGGTGGAGCAGGGAGGGAATATTATTAGTGTCATGACATAATAGTGCTATTGTTTTGCATGTCAATTTATTGCCATTGGTTCAATGAGGCAATGTTTTGCGTATTGTCCATCATGAATTTGATGCTACTGTTTGAGTAATATGCTAATGTCTTCCTATCCTTTCTCACTAAGCTAATGAAGGTTTCACCTTGTTCCTACTTGTGCAAACAGGGATCATGTTGTGCCAATCATACATTTTAGTGGAACTACACAAGACAATACAATGAACTGTATCCCAGCCAGTGCTTTAACTCTGCTGGAAGTTCTTGATAATCTTTCGATATAATCTCAGCACTGGTAAACAAGAGTGATTTCAACCATACATTTGAAGTGCACAAAAATATATACTATTGTGTGATTCCAGTGAGTGCTTTATCATCTCTTATGGGACTACATGAATAAGCTTTTTTTCTCAGGTTGGTACGGGCCTAAGGCCTTCATCCATATTAGTTTGCTGTCATCTCTATTTGTATCGTGCTACTGTCATGAGAAACTCCTTTATCTTTGCACGTTAAAGTTTTGCAACCTATGATAAATGGCAATGCTTTGAGTGTTGAGCTAATTGGCACTGATTAAATAAACTAATACCTCTCTTTAAGCAAGACTACTATGTTGCTAACTTTACCCATTAAGATAATGAGGGTGCTTCTATTTGTTAGTGTATGTTTCATCAACTAGTCCCACTATTACAGTAATCTCACTCTCTCAATATATGTGCCAACAGGGATGCTCGATTTTGGTGGAACTGCACAAAAACTTTGGGTGCTTCATTGCCTCGACAGCTTCCGTCCTTTCCTGTCAGTCGCTAATCTCCGCTTGCTTTCTTCCTTTGCTGTCAGTCGCTTGGCTTATCTCGGCTTCCAGTCAAATAAAATAGTAATTGATATGCTACCTCACACAGGTTGGTACCGGTCTTTATCCTGATTATTGTGCCTATCATATGTATTGGTAATTTGGTATTGTGCTACTGTTTGCCGATTTCATAAAGGAGTAATTTGGAGCCTGAACTCGCAGGAAAATCATTACATCGGGTGATTTCAGTAGAACTGCACAAAATGATCAGATGGACAGGTACTTATGTAGCTACTATGTACTCCAAAGTTCACTCAGACAAGCATCGATGTTGGCAAGAAGAAGTGCCTATATTCATTCAAGTATCAACCGACGTCAACCAATTGTCAAACTCCAAGTATTAGGAGAGTGAACGCCAAAAATATCGCTTGGTGCATAGCCCAGAAAAACGCAGTCCAGTCTTTGGTCCCAACTTGTGCCTTTTGGTTATCGGCACATATGGTAGCGAACTATATGGCATGGAGTCTAAAGATTCCAGACAAGTTGGTTGACGCGTATATTCATCTGGCACTTAATCAGTCTGCACGCCAAGGATGCTCCATTTCAGTTAAACTGCACAAAAAATTTGGGTGGTTCATTTTCTCAACCGCCTCCTTTCTCGTCTGCAATGTAGAATTTTGGCGAGATACAGGACCAAGATGAGCCAGTAAACTAGTTGGATGAAAGTAGTGGCCAAGTTGCTCAAACCTCCCTCGGCACGAGGCCACTATTTGAGGATAAACCTACAAGCAAAGTTCAGATTGTCTGTGCTGCCTCTTATGTACTCGAAAGTTTACTCGTACAAGAACTAATTTTAGCAAGAAGTACCTCCGATTGAACACCATTTACCAGTCTGTACCCTAGGTAATTAAAGTTCGTCAATGGATCAGATTGGCTGTGATCTCAATCATTTGGATGCATAAACATACTGAACATGTGTATATCTGAATCTTTTTGTGAATTATGTATGAATATTGTCGTGTGATCTATCAATCATTTGGATGCATAGATATGCTGAGCTTGTGTATATATGAATCTTTTGAGTTGTTGATAGTGAATGTTGGCTATGAATATGAACGTGTCCTGTGAACCTGAGTTTGATACGAATGTTTACCTTTTCTGTTGTATTTGTGTGTGAACTTGTTAGTATGCCTACTGTGGGGTATAAAACGCAGGTCTCTTATAAAAGTAATGTTGTGTCCAATTTATGTTTTCCCTTCTAACCACATTATATATATTTATATTATTACTTTTATCGTATATTTTATAGAGACTTATATATATATTATAAAAACATCCCACGTGTTATTAACTTATAAAAGTAAATGTTTAACGGAAGTTGGCAAGGAAAATCCTGGTTGTTTTTGACTCACAGGCAAGGAAAATCCCGGTGATTGCGTACAAAAGCTTGCGAAGATTTTAAGGACCAATTTAATAATAATGCGCTCATTTTTATTTTGAGCAATAATTCGCTAATTTGTTAATTATATATAACAAATGTGCCTCTCCGGTTTATTCTTTGATATTAATTGCTCCTTCTAACATAACATTATATATATAATGTGCCCACCTAATACATGTATTTCAAGGAAGTGCAAATGGGCTGGGATTTCTTAGAAAATATAAATGGGCCTGATTGACGCGAAATTATTTGTTCACCCAGCCCAGCAAATGGACTGTACATTCTAGAAAACATGGGCATATGCCACATTTTTGCAGGCTGACATGTGGGCCAATTGGTCGAAGCCTACGCAGCGTGTTGTCAACTTGGTCAACAAATGATTGTGTCATCCACAACCATTGGATTTATATCCAACGGCCGGCATGCACCTTCAATCTCCCGTCTTCTTCCTCTAGCGTCGCCGGGACTGCCTGGTCCGGCCTCCAGCGGCTAGCGGCTCTGCTTAGCACGCATCGCTGCGAAGCGCTACCCCACCGCCGGCCAGGCTATCCCTACACCCCTCGACACCTCCTGTTATTCTCCACAGACTACAGCCCCACGCCGCAATAGAAACAGTTATAACCCTTCTCCTCCTCTCAATCTGCAACTCCACTACCGCGTTTTCCCATCTCCGAGTCGTTCTCGTCCGGGGCCTTGCCGTCGTCCACCGCCTCGCTACGCTCGGTGCGGCGTGGTCAACAAACGAGAGTCGTTGGAAGAGTACTACATGTGGAGAGCCTGATAGCTGGGACCCACGAGGTCCATGGTCGCACGCAAGGAAAGTTCCTCCTTATTAAGCTGAAAAAATGTTTCCTCCACCTGACAACTAGGACCCACCGGCGGTATCTTCGCACAGAAGGAAGTGCCTCCTTGTTTTGCGAAAAAAATTATTCATCCCGTTAACAGCTAGGACCCATCAGATTTGGTGACTGACTTGTGGGCCTACTAAGCGGACGTGTACCCACAGCTTTGTCAACTTAATCAACAAATGATTCTAGCAGCTGAACCGTTGGATGTTAATCCAAGAACTGTGCTCCTTATTCAACCCCTGTTCTTGCTCCTGTCTCCCGTGGGCGGCACCGCGGCTGTGCTACCGCGCCCCCGAACCAGTGAAGTTTCCCACTCCTCTCCATCTGCGACTCCACTGCCCCGTCTTCCCCATCTCCGGGTCAGTCCAGTCTGGGTGCGCTCGGCACGGTGTGGTCAACATGGTCAACAACCGAGAGTCATCGGAAGATGACTGTACATGAGAGGCTGACAGTGGGGACGCACCACTCCCATGGACGCATGCATGCAACGGAACACGGCGTGGTCAACGTGGTCAAGGAACGAATTCCATCGGAAGTATACTGTACGTGGAGAGTCTCAGCTAGGTCCACGGCCGCAGCAAGTAAGTGCCTCCTTATTACGCGGAAAATAATGATTCCTCCAACTGACAGCAGGGACCCACTGGACGGGCCATCGTATTTTGTGAAAAAAACGATTGCCCCCTAACTGCTGGGACCCACCTGACGGGCCACCGTATTTCGCAAAAAAATGTTCCCCCCGCTGTCAACTCGGACCCACCGGAAGTGCCTCCTTATTAAGCAGAAAAAATGAATACTCCCCCTGCTAGCTGGGACCCACCTCAGTGGGAGGCTGAGTTGTGGGCCCACTAAGTTGACGGGGACGGAGGGCTTTATCAATTTAGTCAATATGAACGATTCTAGCTGCAGTGACCGTACAATGTCCATCAAACGGCCATCGTGCTTCTTCAACCTCTGGTCTTCTTGCTCCAGCCGCCCAAAGCAGCGCGATCATGTCGCCTGCTCCTGCCTCCCGTGGCCGGCTGTGATGCCACGGAGGCCTCACCGCCCCCTACTACTCCGACCATTGGCCAGGCCATCCCTCCACTCACCCACACCCCCTGTTATTCTGCGGCGACGACAGCCTCACACCACAGCCGAACGAGTGAACCCTCATACTCCTCTACGCGTGGGCATCCACTGCCGCGTCTTCCCCGGCTCTGCGTCGTCCCCTTCCTAGGCCTCGCCATCGTCCACCGCCGTGGTGCTCTTGGCGCGGCGTGGTCAATGTGGTCAACGACCGAATTCCATCGGAAGAGTACTGTACATGGAGAGGCTGACAGTTGGGTCCACGGCAGCCGCAAGGAAGTGCCTCCTTATTACACGGAAAATAATTATTCCTCCACCTGACAGCGGGGATCCACCGGACGGGCCACAAGTATTTTGTGAAAAAACGTTTCCCCCTGACTGCTGGGACCCACCAGACGGGCCACCGTATTTCACGAAAAAAATGTTCCCCTGCTGTCAGCTCGGATCCACCGGAAGTGCCTCCTTATTACGCACAAAAAATGTATACTCCCCCGGCTAGCTGGGACCCACCTTGGTGGGAGGCTGACTTGTGGGCCTACTAAGTTGACGGGGATGAAGGGCTTTGTTAACTTAGTCAATATGAACGATTCTAGCTCCAGTGACCGTACGATGTCCATCCAACGGCCGTAGTGCTTCTTTAACCTCTGGTCTTCTTGCTCCAGCCGCCCAAAGCAGCGCCGGTCGTGCCGCATGCTCCTACCTCTCGTGGTCGGCTGTGCTGCCGCGGAGGCCTCACCGCCTCCTACTATTCCCACCGCTGGCCAGGCCCTGCGGCGACGGCAGCCTCACGCCGCAGCCGAACCAGTGAACCCTCGTACTCCTCTCCACGCAGGCTTCCACTGCCGCGTCTTCCCCGGCTCCGTGTCGTCCCCTTCCTAGGCCTTGCCGTCGTCCACCGCCGTGGTGCTCTCCGCACGGCGTGGTCAACGTGGTCAAGGAACGACTTCCATCGGAAGAGTACTGTACGTGGACATAATGACAGCTGGGTCCACGACCACATCCCAGTTTTTTTGTGATTTGCCAAGTAAGTCGCTTTGTCAGGCCTGTTGGGCTACAAATCTTTCAAGACGAGGAGAGCTTTCATTCGGCTGGCCGAGAAAATGGCCCATCCGTAATGAGAAATGGGCTATACATTTTTAGAACACGTCAAACCGGCAATTAGTTTCAAATATCCCTTTTTCATTTCGAGATTTTAAATTACATTAATTTTTATGCGTGGAGAATTTGTTGGATTTTATATCGATATACATTTATTTTTAAAATCAGTTTGAATGTGAGTCGAAATTTCAGGATTAAAAACAGTTCGGACCGCACCGAAATATGCAAAATTTCGTATAATTTTTTAACTATGGCCACAATATGGGCTGTAATGCTAACAAAAAGAATATGGGGTAAAAAACCTTAAGAATTAGCAAATGGGTGGTAAATTATTAGAAATAATGGCAGATGGGCTGTATGCTGTTTTCCACAGATTTGAGGCTTTCCTAAAAAAAGGTTGACGCACAAGCAGTGACTGTTGGATGTCCATCCAACGGCCATCGTGCTTCTTCAATCTCCGCTCTTCCTGCTCCAGCCGCTCAAACAAGCGCCAACGGGACTTCCTGCTCCCTCCTCCCCGCGACCGGCTGTGCTGCTGCGCAGGCCTCACCGCCCCCCCGTACTCCCATCGCTGGCCTAGCCATCCCTATACTCACCCACACATGCTATTATTCTCCGAGGACGGCAGACGAACCAGTAAACCCTCGTACAGTCGTACTCCCCTCTGCGTGGGAAACAACTCCCAAGTCTTCCCTGCCTCTGTGTCGTTCCCTTCCTAGGCCTCGCCGTTGTCGACCGCCCTGGTGCTCTCGGCGCGGCGTGGTCAATGTGGTCAAGGAACGGCTTCCATCAGACGCGGACTGTACGTGGAGAGGCTGACAGCTGGGTCCATGGCCGCAGCAAGGAAGTGCCTCCTTATTACGCGCAAAATAATTATTCCTCCACCTGACAGCGGGGACCCACCGGACGGGCCTCCGTATTTCGCGAAAAAACGTTTCCCCCTGACTGCTGGGACCCACCAGCTACATCTTCCGCACGCCAAGGAAGTGCGTCCGGCAAAAAAACGATTCGCCCCCCTGACTGTTGGGACCCACCAGCTACATTCTTCGCAGGGCAAGAAGTGGCTGACAGTCGGGACCCCCACACTATCGAAGTGTACGTAGGGTGTCATTCTGGTCGCGAACGTGTATGTACATACTGGTCGTTGTAGAGGCACACACGTGTCGTAGTAGCAGGCGGCTCAGGTAGCATTTACACGTACATACATCGGCCATGGTTGCAAGAAGAAAATACAGAGCCACATTACGTAGTCATACGGGCAGGGGTCTCGGCAACGCCTACTGCGCGCATAATGTACGAACCAGGGCTCGTGTAATGGCTGGGTCAGACACGGGAGGAAACAACGTCGTTGTCGTGTTCATGGGGAGGCCAATGGAATGCGTCGTGTTCATTGGGGAGGCAACGAATGCGTCGTGTTCATCGGGAGGCAACGAAACGCGTGGGAGCCAACCGGCTGGTCGAAACGGAATGCGTCGTCGTGTTCATCGGGAGGGCTTGGACGGAACAGGCGATGGAAACTAGGCCTGGCGTATCACAGAATGGAGGAAACGGCCTTGTGTTCGACCGGCCACATTCGAAACGGGGGTCCTGTTGATCGGGAGGGTGTGGCGTACCGCAAAACAGACGAAACGGACCTCCTACGGTCGAAACAGGGCCCTGTTGATCGGGAGGGTGTGGCATACCGCAAAACGGAGGAAACGGACCTCCTACGGTCGAAACAGGGGTCCTGTTGATCGGGAGGGGTGTGGCGTACCGCAAAACAGACCTCCTATGGTTGAAACAGGGGTCCTGTTGATCAGGAGGGGTGTGGCATACCGCAAAACGGATGAAACGGACCTCCTACGGTCGAAACGGGGGTCATGTTGATCGGGAGGGGTGTGGCGTACCGCAAAACGGACGGAACAGACTTGTGTTGGAGCGCTACGGTCGAAATGAGGGTCCTGTTCATCGGGAGGGGTGTGGCGTACCGCAAAACGGGACTCCACGGGATACTGTTCATCTCCACCGTTGACCTCCTCCAGCCTCCACGGGCTACCATCGACCTCCTCCAGCCTCCACGGGCTCCCGTTCATCCAGCCTCCACCGCGCGCTACTCCACCGGCTACTGTTCAACCACCCCTCCACGGGCACCCCTCCACCGTCTACTGTTCATCCAGCCCTCCACACCATGGGGTCCCATTCATCTAGAGGCAACGCCACCGCTCACTGTTCATCCAACCCCCCCCCCCTCCCGCAACGCTCACTGTTCATCCAATCGATCGGCTTCAGTTAGCAGCAGTAGCGAAGGAATTGCTCGATCGGGTTCAGTTAACAGCCATCGATCGATCGCTTGGGTTCAGTAACGCATAGCCTGCAGTGCAATCGCTCTGGTTCAGTTAGAGCCCAACGCCTCGCTCGGGTTCAGTTAGAGCCAATGCCTCGCACACACGCACGTACGTGTACGAGAGAAACACGCATCGCTCGGCCCCCGACCTCCCACCGTAACCGGGAACTCCTCGAAATTTTCCTCGCCCTCGCTTCTACCACGGTTTTTTCCATCATGGACGGCCCAAAGAATGTCATGCAGCTGCATCTCCGGCCCGCCCAGGACAAAAAGCTCATTTTCTGTCATGATTTTTTGTCATAGAAGTAGGAGCCCACCACATCTATGATGATACCGGGTTTTGTCACAATTATCGTCATAGAAGTGTCATATGTATGACATAATTTTTTTTCGTTCGGCCCAAAGTGTCACGGATGTGTCTTTTTTTTGTAGTGATACATGTGTGAATACATAGACAAACTTAGTGTCACTAGTATGCCTCTACTTGACTAGCTCGTTGAATCAAAGATGGTTAAGTTTCCTAGCCATATGCATGAGTTTTCATTTGATTAACGGGATCACATCATTAGGGAATGATGTGATTGACTTGACCCATTCCGTTAGCTTAGCACTTGATCGTTTAGTATGTTGCTATTGCTTTCTTCATGACTTAGACATGTTCCTATGACTATGCGATTATGCAACTCCCGAATACCTGAGGAACACTTTGTGTGCTACCAAACATCACAACGTAACTAGGTGATTATAGAGGTGCTCTATAGGTGTCTCCGATGGTACTTGTTGAGTTGGCATAGATCGAGATTAGGATTTGTCACTCCGATTGTCGGAGAGGTATCTCTGGGCCCTCTCGATAATGCACATCACTATATGCCTTGCAAGCAATGTGACTAATGAGTTAGTTGCGGTATGATGCATTACGGAACGAGTAAAGATACTTGCTAGTAACGAGATTGAGCTAGGTATTGAGATACCGACGATCGAATCTCGGGCAAGTAACATACCGATGACAAAGGGAATAGTGTATGTTGTTATGCGGTTTGACCGAAGAAGATCTTCGTAGAGTATGTAGGAACCAATATGAGCATCCAGGTTCCGCTATTGGTTATTGACCGAAAACGTGTCTCGGTCATGTCTACATAGTTTTTGAACCCGTAGAGTTCGCACGCTTAAAGTTCTGTGACGATCGGTATTATGAGTTTATATGTTTTGATGTACCGAAGATGAGGGGCGGCCAGGGAAGCCGTGCGCCCCCTCCCCCTCCAGTCCGAATTGGACAAGGAGGGGGGTTCCTTCTCTCTTTCTCTCCCATCCTTCCCCTCTCCTACTCCTACTTGGAAGGGGGGAGTCCTACTCCCGATGGGAGTAGGACTCCTCATGGGGCGCGCCATAGGAGGCCGCCCCCCTCCCCCTCCTCCACTCCTTTATATACGGGGAGGGGGGCACCCCTTGGAGAGACAACAATTGATCATTGATCTCTTAGCCGTGTGTGGTGCCCCCTCCACCATATCCACCTCGGTCATATCGTAGCGGTGCTTAGGTGAAGCCCTACGTTGGTAACTTCATCAATATTGTCATCACGCCGTCGTGCTGACGAAACTCTCCTTCGAGCTCTACTGGATCATGAGTTCGCGGGACGTCACCGAGCTGAACGTGTGCTAAACACGGAGGTGCCGTACGTTCGGTACTGAGGATCGATCGATCGTGAAGACGTACGACTACATCAACCGCGTTGTCATAACACTTCCGCTTACGGTCTACGAGGATACGTGGAAGACACTCTCCCCTCTCGTTGCTATGCATCACCATGATCTTGCGTGTGCGTAGGATTTTTTTTGAAATTACTACGTTCCCCAACACAGGCCTCGCTCTCAAGAACAAAATATCTCCCCTTGCTGTGACAATCAAAGAGAGCAGGCGCAGGCAAATATGTGTCCACAACATGTGATTGGTTAAACAAAAAATTATATGTGAAGTTATCAGCCCTTCCCTTAAGAATCTTATGCTCCTTTAAGGCATCAAAATCTAAATATTGAGTGTGTGACGCCCCAAGACCGACGATCCAGAAGACTTCCATATTTTTTGTGACCTCCGTGTTTTTTTTGTGCTTGCTCTATTTATTTTTGCATTGCATCATGTCATCATGCCAGCATGTCATTTAATTTTTAAAACCTCAACTAAATAAATTGCATAGATCTTTTGATCTATTTAAATCAAGGGAATTCACATGGTGATTTCTCTTTATAACATATCCTCTCGATATTTTAGGGAGCTATATTGATATATTCCATTAGTTTGGAACCACCCTCAAACACACTTGCAGTTTAAATTATATGCCTTTCATAATTTCCTTTCCAATATTCTCCAAACCCTATGCCCAATTCTTTCCCTAACCTTTGATCTTCTCTCTTTTTCTCCTTTTTTTCTGTAAGACAAGAGAAGTAAGGAGAGAGGGAGCCCAGCAACCAGCCCAATTTGGCCCAAGGCCGAGCCACCCTCACCAGCTTCTTAACCCTAGGCCGATCGACCCCCTCTCTTTCCTTCGATCCCTTCCTCCAGCGCCGCCATCTCCCTCGTTCGTCCTAATCCCCATCTCCCTCTCTCCCTCTCGATCCTACAGTGCCACTTCCTCGCACCCGAGCCCTCTCAGCCTCCTACGCGCCTCCCTCTGCAGCACTAGGCCACGACCGCGCCTCCTCGCCAAATCCCTGTTGCCCGAGCTCCCGAGGAGAGGAGCTCCTCGAGCTCCCGCAAACCCGCGACCTCCACTGCCCAGTAGGCCAACCGCACCGCGCCGGCCTTTCCTTCCTTGCGTGCACCACCAGACCTCCGCCGTTTGCCTCCTACAGCCTGAGCGCCACCGCCAGAGTTGCTCAGGAAGCCGCGCCCCCGCCTCTGGGCATGACTCCGGTGAGATCCGGGCAGCCCTGCGCCAAATCCGCCGTCGTGCACCATTGGCAGCCATCCCCGTCGACAAGCCCCACTTCTCCTACCTCGCCGCTTGTCCCAGCTGCATTGTCTACGCTCTCTGCTTCGACCCCGCCACACTGCGCCCCCAGCCCCCCGTCGGACCTCCTTCCTCTGCTCCAAGTTTGCTGCGCTGCCCTGGGTCTCCATCGGCGTCGACCTCCTGCCACGCCGGTCTACCTCCCCATGCCGGCAGCAAGCCTCACCGCCGCCGCTCTTCACCAAGTCCCAGCTGCTGCCCCGTATACCGCGTTGCTGCTGCCACTGGATCGCCAAGACCGATCCTCCGAGGAACCCTGTGTTCAACTACAAAATGAGCGGCAAGTACCACTACGACCGGTGTTCGACTACGTGGATTCACCAAGTACTTCTTCGGATACACCAAATTCGACTACACTGTGAGACCTGTACCCGGACAGTCAATCTTCTCCGAGAATTTTGCCAAGTACCACGATGATGCGTCGAGTACCTCTACCCACGACCCGGGAACGTCTACGACCAGTGAACAACTACCGTTGCCGTGAACCACTACTTCCACTACCGTCGCCGTGTACCACTACTTCCACTATGACCGTCTCGAGAATGTCTACTTCCGCTACCGCACCAAACTTGATCCGTTCCGAAAATGCACGCTTCGAAGGTATAACCCCGAAATGATCACCCGAGGACCGAATGCATGTGTTGTATGAGATGCCCGTGTTTGCACCGTGATCGAATTGTCGCTTGCGATGCCCCTCTTTTGCCATGCCACCGACACGTGAGAACCCAGTATCCGAGATCACCCCACCATCTTGTGCATGTTCCGCACATCCACACACTTCTCGTTTGCATCGGTATCTCAATCAAGTTATCAGGACCGGAATGTTGCCGTGGCACCATTTCCGTTGTCGTTGCCGTGGCACCCCTTTCGTTCCGCCATGGTGAGCAAATGCTTCATAACATGCTCATGTCAACATTTTCATAAAATTGCATAAAACTTGCATATGTCATGCGCATCATGATAACAACAATTAAAATGTTTAAAATTGTTGTTTGCGTTAAATTACTAAAGAACATATGGGGATGTCCGGAATTGTTGTTTGTTGTTTCTGGCCTCACTTAAACTTGCCTAGATAGGTAGTTTAATTATGTTTCACCTCTTTCCATGTTTATAACAACATGTAATATTTTTGTGTTCCTAAACGAGAGAGAACTAAATAATTGATGCAGTGTTTTGTCAATATGCAACTCGTTGCATATTGAGCTCCACTTAACTTGTAGTGTTGTTTGTGCATATTGCCATGCCATGCCTCATTAAACCGGACATGCGTCATACTTGTTTGTGCATCATGCCATGTTTATGCTTGTGTGTTTACCATGTTGTTTGCTTCTTTCCGGTTTGCTTCTCTCGTTAGCTTTGATTTTGTTTCGGAGATGTGATGATTCGTTCGACTACGTCTATTTGTCTTCTTCATGGACTCGTTCTTCTTCCTTGCGGGATCTCAGGCAAGATGACCATTACCCTCGATATCACTTCTATCTTTGCTTGCTAGTTGCTTCATTCTATTGCTATGCTGCGCTACCTATCACTTGTTTACCAAGCCTCCCAAATTGCCATGCCAGCCTCTAACCTTTTTCACCCTTCCTAGCAAACCGTTGCTTGGCTATGTTACCGCTTTGCTCAGCCCCACTTATAGCATTGTTAGTTGCAGGTGAAGTTGAAGATTGCTCCATGTTGGACCGGATTATGTTGGGATATCACAATATCTCTTATTTAATTAATGCATCTATATACTTGGTAAAGGGTGGAAGGCTCGGCCTTATGCCTGGTGTTTTGTTCCACTCTTGCCGCCCTAGTTTCCATCATACTGATGTTATGTTCCTTGATTTTGCGTTCCTTACGCGGTTGGGTGATTTATGGGACCCCCTTTACAGTTTGCTTGGAATAAAACTCCTCCAGCAAGGCCCAACATTGGTTTTACCTTTTGCCACCTAAGCCTTTTTCCCTTGGGTTCTGTAGACTCAAGGGTCATCTTTATTTTAACCCCACCCCTGGGCCAGTGCTCCTCCGAGTGTTGGTCCAAACTAGAGCCCTTTGCAGCGTCCCCTCAAGGAAACTTGAGGTCTGGTTTTAGTTGTACGGATTGCTCATCCGCTGTGCCCTGAGAATGAGATATGTGCAGCTCCTATCGGGATTTGTCGGCACAATCGGGTGGTCTTGCTAGTCTTGTTTTACCATTGTCGAAATGTCTTAAAAACCGGGATTCCGAGACTGATCGGGTCTTCCCGGGAGAAGGAATATCCTTGTTGACCGTGAGAGCTTGTGATGGGCTAAGTTGGGACACCCCTGCAGGGTATAAACTTTCGAGAGCCGTGCCCGCGATTATGTGGCAGATGGGAATTTGTTAATATTCGGTTGTAGAGAACTTGACACTTGACTTAATTAAAACGCATCAACCACGTGTGTAGCCGTGATGGTCTCTTTTCAGCGGAGTCCGGTAAGTGAACATGGTCTTTGTGTTATGATTGTGCGTAAGTAGTTTTAGGATCACTTCTTGATCACTTCTAGCTTCTCGACCGTTCTGTTGCTTCCCTTCTCGCTCTTATTTGCGTATGTTAGCCACCATATTTGCTTATTGCTTGCTGCAACTCCACCTCATTACCACTTCCTACCCATAAGCTTAAATAGTCTTGATCTTGCGAGTTTTGAGATTGTTGAGTCCTCGTGACTCACCAGATACTATCACAACAGTGCAGGTGCCAATGATACCAGTGCAGGTGATGCAACCGAGCTTAGATGGGAGCTCAACGAAGATCTTGGTCGTTGCTATGTTTCCTTTCATGTTGATCAGTAGTGGAGCCCAGTTGGGACGATCGGGGATCTAGTAGTTGGGTTATCTTCTTTTCTTTTGGCTTCGTCCGTAGTCGGACTATGTGTGTGCTCTGAATGATGTATGAATTATATGTTCATTGTGTGAAGTGGCGACTGTAAGCCAACTCTTTATCCCATTCTTATTCATTACATGGGATTTTGTGAAGATGACCCTTCTTGCAACAAAACCACAATGCGGTTATGCCTCTAAGTCGTGCTTCGACATGTGGGAGATATAGCCGCATCGTGGGTGTTACAAGTTGGTAATCAGAGCCATCCCCGACTTAGGAGCCCCCTGCTGGATCGAATCGCTGACGTTGTTGAGTCTAGAACAAAAATGTTTTGAGTCAGGATTATATAGACCGGAGAGTAGGATTCTGTTTACTCCTCAGTCCCTTCATCGCTCTAGTGAGGCCTCCTAACATAGATGTTTTGTCTTTCCTCGCCTCAAATTTGCACTATTTTTTTTTCAGGATCACGCGGGTATCTTGGGATCATTCCGATATTCTTATGACGAGAACATTGTTCTTGGTGCCTCCTGACATTTAGGGGTTGTGGAAGTGTCCCGGGTAGTTGAGCTCCGAGGTGTTGTCGTCATAATTTTATCGTTGCAGTTCTGGAATACCTGAGTTTCGCCGACATTGAAAATCTCTTTTATGCAGTTGTTGGTGAGATAACCTTGATGCCACCCAGTACTGGGGAGTTCGGGAGTATTGCCACAGCTCGTATAACGGATGCTTTTCGAAGGTTGAGGTACACGATTTCCGAAGGTTTCTTGGTTATGTGTTGACGGATGGATACAGTTGGATGTAGGGATTGTTAGTTTGGGTGAGATATATTGCTTCCCCTGTATCCCCAACACCAGATTGCATAACCAGAAAGTTTCGGGAGTTTATAAGTGGGAATTCAAGTATCTCGTAGGATATCTTTCCAACAGACACATGATACGATATGGGATCTATCATATGTTTGTTTCCGGCTTATTCTGCAAGCCAATCCTTTGTTTGTTTGAGTTATGGTAGTCGGGTTGCTTCAATGTCAAGTGTTGAACCCATACCTTTCCTAAACGGTGTTCTCATATTCCTATGTGAATACTAACCCTTCTTGATCTTCGAGTTTGTCATCTCAATTTCTTCTCAACCAGCGCGCTTCTCTTCAAGTGAATCTGATCATTTTCAACATTCCCAAGATCGCCCCTCAATTTTCTCAATGGTGTTTGTTTCAATCGTCCCAAGTTGCCTTTGTTTTCCCACCCTCCCACCCTTTTTCTTCAAGGACTCAGATTTCTTAATCAAGTATCCTTTTGTTGATGGGAAGTCTCTTCATTTGTTTCTTTCAATGTTCTTATCCGGTGATTTCCCATGAAGATACTAACGGAGCTTCAAGTTTATCATTCTTCACTCTCTTTTCTTCTTCGGTGGATTCAATTCAAGCTTTCAGTGTTGATCATATTCCTTTCCTTGTGCTAATTGCTTTGTCATGTTGGCGCACCTCTTAATTATTCACCTCCCTCTATTTCTTCTCCGGAGTGCTTAAGATTATCTCAGAAGATTCAAGTTTCTATTCTTAATCCTTTCTAGCAATTTCGAGGTTGTTATCTCATTCAAGCCATTTAATTTAACTGGTGCAATCACCCTTTCAAGTAGTCATTTCAACGAAGTTTCTTTTGAGTGGGCCCTAACCCACATATCTTTCCCAGGATCTTACCTGACTCTTCTAATTTATCTGGAGCGATTCTCAAATTCTTTTCAAAATGTGACGTAAGAATGGATTCCATCAGTCATATGTCTTTCTCCAATATCTTTCAAATTCTTCATCGTTGGTTCATCGTTTCTATTATCCATTGTTCCGGAGTGTCTCAATAATTTTGGTGGTATTTCTCGTCGTCATTCTTGGATTTTGAAGACCGAAGAAGAGTTCCTCTTAAATCCTCACCCATTCTTCCAAAGATCCATAATTCTAGCTTATGCCATCCTCTCATAATTATTTTCGATTGTGAGAATTCCTTTCACCCATTCGGAGCAATTCAGAAGTCTTTTAAGTTTGATTCTCCGAAGGCCATCATCTCAGAATTATTCATTCCAGCTTTCAGCTCCCCTTCTACAAATCTTACCGGTGCATCGTTCAAGTATTCTCTAATCAGCTTGTGATCTCTTCGTTCTCTTGTATCTAAAATCTCTCAAGTACCTTTGTTCGTTTTCTAATTCTTCTCGGTGTTTCATTATCCTTTCCTTTGTTCATTTTCAAATCTTACGGTGGTTCATTCAAGATTTCTCTTCATTATCATGTCAAATATTCGTTGTTTCCAAATCCCACCGGTGGTTCCATCAATACCTTCTCAAGTTCGCGCTATATCTCTCTTTAATCATTTTCAACGCGAATAAGTAGTATGCAAATCCAATGCTTCCCAGAAGAATACGCATAACATGATTCTTATTCTTGTTTCATCCAAGTGATTAATCCCTTCCTTCGGAGTTTGTTCATGAGGAATAAATTATCGGTTCTAAGATGTTCATCTTTCTTTCTGGAGTTCCAGGTTCTCTCGGTTATATCATCGCGAAGCTCCTTCTAAATCATCGCAAGGTTTCACCTTGTGTTTTCAACTTCTCTTTCTTTATATCATCCTTTGATTACCATTGTTTCTCAAGGAGGCTCTACATGGTGGTTCGTCAAGGATTCCTTTCATCATTCAATTGTTCTTCAAGATTTCTCTCGAAGTTAAGATCCGCCAAGCTATACTCTAAAATAAACATGGTGGTTAACACATGTTTTGTTTTGGGGAGTTCAAGCATTCTTCATTTTGCATCCGAAGTGCAGTTCTTTCTATCTCATCTTTTGAGATGGTGTTATATCATTCTTGACATTTTTTATTCATGTTTCGCGATTCACATGTTGTCAAGCATGAGGTATTTTAAATCCATTAATCTCTTCGTTGGAGTTATCTTGTGTCATATTTCACCTAAAGCCTTCCCTAAGGAATGTTGCTATTGTGGTGCTTATCAATGATCCAAGTTATCTCTCTATCATCTTGGGTGAAGGAGTTTTTCATCTTGTTGGTGTTATCAATTATATTATTTGTTTCCATAGTGGAAGAATTTTGCCTCAATTTTGAGAAGGTTTCCATAAGCCCACAACAAGCTTGTTCTTTCGTTGTTGGTTTTCCAACAACTCTATTGTAACCTTCTTGGAAGGGTGCTTTCCAAGATCATTTATGGCAGAAGTTGGCATTTTCTTCTCCATTCCTTTATTCCAGTGATCTATCTTCTATTCTTTCTTCCGGAGGCATGGTAATGTTGCTCTCTTCACTCATCATCTCGAATTGTGAGGATCGTGTTCTTTTCTTGCTTATCATTTAATCGGAGTGTTGTGTCTATCATTCCTCTTTTAATCAGAGCCTCATCCAAGTGCTTTCATTTTGCCAAGTTCATATTCTATCCCTTCCATTTTCAACCGGAGTGTTGTCGTAATTGTTCTTTATTATTCCTTGTACATCTTGTTTCAACCGGAGTGCTTGCATGTACTTCTTGCCCATCGTAACCATTTTTGTTTGTCTTTCAACCTACAAGGTTCTCAAAATGTTCCTTGTTCCTCTTTTCTAATGGAGCTTTTCAATCTCGTTCATCTCTGTTGTATTCTTTTTTTCAAGCTTTCCGACCTCTCAAGGTTCATGGTTCCACTCGTTTGTCGAAGAAGCAACTTAGTTTTACCACTTCCTCTTTCGTTTCTCTCCCATGCCATCCTAGATCTCGAGACGAGATCTCTTGTAAGTGGAGGAGTGTCGTGACGCCCCAAGACCAACGATCCAGAAGACTTCCATATTTTTTGTGACCTCGGTGTTTTTTTGTGCTTGCTCTATTTATTTTTGCATTGCATCATCATGCTAGCATGTCATTTAATTTTTAAAACCTCAACTAAATAAATTGCATAGATCTTTTGATCTATTTAAATCGAGGGAATTCACATGGTGATTTCTCTTTATAACATATCCTCTCGATATTTTAGGGAGCTATATTGATATATTCCACTAGTTTGGAACCACCCTCAAACACACTTGCAGTTTAAATTATATGCCTTTCATAATTTCCTTTCCAATCTTCTCCAAACCCTATGCCCAATTCTTTCCCTAACCTTTGCTCTTCTCTCTTTCTCTCCTTTTTTTCTGTAAGAGAAGAGAAGTAAGGAGAGAGGGAGCCCGGCAACCAGCCTAATTTGGCCCAAGGCCCAGCCGCCCTCACTAGCTTCTTAACCCTAGGCCGATCGACCCCCTCTCTTTCCCTCGATCCCTTCCTCTAGCGCCGCCATCTCCCTCGTTCGTCCTGATCCCCATCTCACTCTCTCCCTCTTGATCCTACAGCGCCACTTCCTCGCACCCGACCCCTCTCAGCCTCCTGCGCGCCTCCCTCTGCAGCACTAGGCCGCGACCGCGCCTCCTCGCCAAATCCCTGTTGCCCGAGCTCCTCGAGCTCCCGCAAGCCCGCGACCTCCGCTGCCCAGCAGGCCAACCGCATCGCGCCGGCCTCTCCTTCCTTGCGCCGCACCACCAGACCTCCGTTGTTCGCCTCCTACAGCCCGAGCGCCACCACCAGAGTTGCTCAAGAAGCCGTGCCCCCGCCTCTGGGCACGACTCCGGCGAGATCCGGGCAGCCCTGCGGCAGATCCGCCGTCGTGCACCGCTGGTAGCCATCCCCGTGGACAAGCCCCACTTCTCCTACCTCGCCGCTTGTCCCAACTGCGTTGTCTACGCCCTCTACTTCGACCCCGCCACACTGCACCCCAGCCCCCCCCGTCGGACCTCCTTCCTCTGCTCCAAGTTCACCGCGCCGCCCTGGGTCTCCATCGGCGTCGACCTCCTGCCACGCCGGCCTACCTCCCGACACCGGCAGCAAGGCTCCCCGCCGCCGCTCTTCACCAAGTCCCAGCTGCTGCCCAGTATACCGTGTTGCTGCTGCCACTGGATCGCCGAGACCGATCCTCCGAGGAACCCCGTGTTCAACTACACAATGAGCGGCAAGTACCACTACGACCGGTGTTCGACTACGTGGATTCACCAAGTACTTCTTCAGATACACCTAGTTCGACTACACTGCGAAACCCGTACCCGGACCATCAATCTTCTCTGAGAATTTTGCCAAGTACCACGGTGATGCGTCGAGTACCTCTACCCATGACCCGGGAACGTCTACGACCCGTGAACAACTATCGTCGCTGTGAACCACTACTTCCACTACCGTCGCCGTGTACCACTACTTCCACTATGACCGTCCCGAGAATGTCTACTTCCGCTACTGCACCCAACTTGATCCGTTCCAAAAATGCACGCTTCGAAGGTATAACCCCGAAATGATCACCCGAGGACCGAATGCATGTGTTGTAATAGATGCCCATGTTTGCACCGTGATCGAATTGTCGCTTGCGATGCCCCTCTTTTGCCATGCCACCGACACGTGGGAACCCGGTATCCAGGATCACCCCACCATCTTTTGCATGTTCCGCACATCCGCACACTTCTCGTTTGCATCGCTATCTCAATCAAGTTATCGGGACCGGAATGTTGCCATGGCACCATTTTCGTTGTCATTGCCGTGGCACCGCTTTCGTTCCGCCATGGTGACCAAATGCTTCATAACATGCTCATGTCAACTTTTTCATAAAATTGCATGAAAGTGCGTTATGTCGGCTAGAGGGGGGGTGAATAGGCGATTTTTATGAATTCTTCACTGAGGAATTTGCCGGTGAGGAAATTCCTTAGCAAGGAAGTACTTGCAGCGGAATAAGTACTCAGAAGTAAGCATAACAGAAGACATACACAGTCATCATGATGAAATGAAGACAAACACAGAGTACAGAAAGCATAAACATAGGATAGCACAAGATGAAGACAAACAGACTGAAGAAATTGAACTGAGGAAATTGAGAAAGTCTTCAGTCAATGTCTTCAAACACAGATATGAACAACTACTCAACACAGTAATGAGGAAATGGAAGAGTTGAGGAAATAGAACCAGTAGGGTTGGTGAAGACAATGATTTGGTAGACCAGTTCCAACTGCTCTCTCAGTTGTACATCTGGTTGGAGCGGCTGAGTATTTAAACTCGAGGACACACAGTCCCGGACACCCAGTCACTGAGTACGCAGCTCAGGACACCAAATACTCACTGTATTCTTGTTGAACTAAGGTCACACAGACCCCGTCCAATCACTCGTGGTAAGTCTTCAGGCGACTTCCAAACCTTCACAGACTTTGGTCACTCGGCGATCCACAATTCCTCCTGGATGCTCTAGACCGTGACGCCTAACTGTCTGGAAGAAGCACATTCTTGAAAGGTAACAAGCGTCGGATCCACGCAGGATCAATCTCTTTAGTGATGCTAAATCACTTTGGGTTTGTGGGTGTTTGGGTTTGGATTTTCCTCACTCGATGATTTTCACTCAAAGTCCTCGGAGGATGGGTTGCTCTCAAATGACAAGTGTCAGTTTCTCTCGGAGCAGCCAACCAGCTAGTGGTTGTAGGGGGCGACTATTTATAGCCTAGGGAGCAGCCCGACATGATAAGACATAAATGCCCTTCAATGATATGACCGTTGAGGGAGTCCCGGACTAGGGGGTGTCCGGATAGCCGAACTATCATCATCGGCCGGACTCCAAGACTATGAAGATACAAGATTGAAGACTTCGTCCCGTGTCCGGATGGGACTTTCCTTGGCGTGGAAGGCAAGCTTGGCGATACGGATATGTAGATCTCCTACCATTGTAACCGACTCTGTGTAACCCTAGCCCTCTCTGGTGTCTATATAAACTGGAGGGTTTTAGTCCGTAGGACACAACTACGACAACAACAATCATACCATAGGCTAGCTTCTAGGGTTTAGCCTCCTTGATCTCGTGGTAGATCCACTCTTGTACTACCCATATCATCAATATCAATCAAGCAGGAGTAGGGTTTTACCTCCATCAAGAGGGCCCGAACCTGGGTAAAAACATCGTGTCCCTTGTCTCCTGTTACCATCCGCCTAGACGCACAGTTCGGGCCCCCCTACCCGAGATCCGCCGGTTTTGACACCGACATTTGTGCTTTCATTGGGAGTTCCTCTGTGCCGTCGCATATAGGCCCGATGGCTCCTTCGATCATCAACCACAACGCAGTCCAGGGTGAGACTTTTCTCCCCGGACAGATCTTCGTATTTGGCGGCTTTGCACTGCGAGCCAATTCGCTTGGTCATCTGGAGCAGATTGAAAGCTACGCCCCTGGCCGTCAGGTCAGATTTGGAAGTCTGAACTTCACGGCTGACATCCGCGGAGACTTGATCTTCGATGGATTCGAGCCACAACCGAGCGTGCCGCACTGTCACGATGGGCGTGATTTAGCTCTGCTGCCGGACAATGCCTTGGAGGCCGCACACGAGCCCGCTTCGACCCTTAATTCGGAGCCGACTGCACAGATCGAGGATGAGTGGCTAGACACCGCCTCGGGGGCTGCCATGTCTACGGTGATGGAGCCGAATACCAACCTTGTCCCTTGTGAAGATCGTGACTCCCAGGTGCCGGACTCCTCGCTGGACTCCGAACCTCCTGCACCCCTACCAATCGAATCCGATTGGGCGCCGATCATGGAGTTCACCGCCTCGGACATCTTTCAGCACTCGCCTTTCGGCGATATCCTGAATTCGCTAAAATATCTCTCGCTGTCAGGAGAGCCCTGGCCGGATTGCGGTCAGGACGGTTGGGATGCGGACGACAAAGAAATTCAAAGCCCACCCAACACCCACTTTGTAGCCACTATCAACGATCTAACCGACACGCTAGACTACGACTCCAAAGACATCGACAGTATGGACGACGATGCCAGAGACAACCAAGAACCAGTGCCTACTGGGCACTGGAAAGCTACCTCAGCTCACAACATATACATGGTGGATACACCAAAAGGAAACGATAACGAGGAACAACGGGACACGGCGAAGGATAATTCCCTCGAAAAACAACCAAAACGGCGACGCAAGCGCCGCCCGAAGTCCCGCCCCGATAACAACAGCACCTATACTGACCCAGCCTTAGAGCAGGGCGAACCAGTGGACGACGAACACGCCACCAAGCAACCATCCAAACAGGATGAATTGGACGAGCAACCCATCCCTGGCGAAAAAAACAGTCCAAACGATCTCACGCCGGACACATCACCGGAGCATAAGAACCTTCACAAAAGGCTCGTCACCACTGCAAGATGTCTGAAGAAGCAGAAGCGGAAGCTCAAAACAGCGGAAGACATACTCAGGATGAGATGGAGCAAAGTACTCAAGACCGTAGATAAATACGGCGGTAGCCACCAAGCAAAGAGCTACCCGAAGCGCAAGCTGTTGCCCGAATTTGACGAGGAGGCCGTAGAGCCCCCACAGTCGAAAAACAAAGAGGCCGCCTGGCCATATAGACGACCAGATGACAGGCTAAGAGCGGCAAACGGCGCTGCACACAAGCTGGCACACGATCCACATAAGGATCCTCGCAAAAAGGATGGCCCGGTCAGGTCCATCTATGGGAAAAAAAAGAAGGCTCCAGGAATCAATACAATACGCCAAGTGTTCAAAGATAATGGCACACCTAAATACAGGGGCGCCGCACACCCACTATGTTTCACCGATGAGGTACTGGATCATGAATGTCCAGCGGGATTCAAGCCCGTAAACATAGAGGCATACGACGGAACAACAGACCCTGGAGTCTGGATTGAGGATTACATCCTACACATACATATGGCTAGAGGAGATGATCTCCATGCCATAAAATACCTACCCCTCAAGCTCAAAGGGCCAGCTCGGCATTGGCTCAAAGGCCTCCCAGAAAATACCATTGGAAGTTGGGAAGAGCTCGAGGATGCGTTTCGAGCAAATTTTCAAGGGACCTATGTCTGCCCTCCGGATGCAGACAATTTAAGTCACATAACTCAACAGCCCGGAGAGTCAGCACGCAAATTCTGGAACAGATTCCTCACCAAAAAGAACCAAATAGTCGACTGTCCGGACGCCGAAGCCTTAGCAGCCTTTAAACATAACGTCCGAGACGAATGGCTCGCCAGACACCTCGGCCAGGAAAAACCAAGAACAATGGCCGCGCTAACCAGCCTCATGACCCGCTTTTGCGCGGGGGAAGATAGCTGGCTGGCAAGATGCAGCACCAGCGACCCGAGTACATCCGAGGTCAGGGATGGAAATGGGAAATCACGGCGCAGAAAAGATCAGCGCCGGAATAAAGAAAATGGCCCAAAGAGCACGGCGGTCAACGCCGGGTTCAAAAGCTCTCGGCCGAACAACAAAACACTGCCTCTTAAGGACAACAGTGACGAGCTATCCAACCTAAACAAAATTTTGGATATGATATGTCAAATCCACAGTACCCCCGGGAAGCCTGCAAACCATACCCACTGAGATTGTTGGGTCTTCAAACAGTCCGGCCGACTTAACGCCGAACACAAGGGGCTCGACACACCAAGCGAAGAGGACGAACCCCACAAGCAGAGCGCCGGAAAACAAAAGACTTTCCCACAAGAAGTCAAAACAGTGAACTCACTTCATGTGATAACACAGAACAATAGTGCGGCACCTGCTAAAGTACGCGTCGCACGGTCCACCCCAGCGGAATCCCGCGAGTGGATGTCAAAACCAATTACCTTCGACCATCTGGATTACTCCAGAAGTATTCAAAACGCAGGATGGACTGCCTTGATATTGGATCCTATAATCGACGGACTACAATTTACACAAGTCCTAATGGACGGCGGCAGTGATATAAACCTGCTATACCAGGACACCATCCGCAGAATGGGGATAGACCCTACCAAAATTCGCCATAGCCGCACTTCCTTCAAAGGAGCGACGCCAGACTTTTATGCCAATTGTACAGGCTGTGCACTACTAAAGGTTGTGTTCGGTTCATCCGACAACTTCCGTCGCGAAAAGCTAATCTTCCATATCGCCCCATTTAAAAGTAGCCATCAAGCACTATTGGGACGCGAAGCTTTCGCCCGCTTTAACGCAATACCGCATTACGCGTCTCTTACACTTAAAATGCCCGGTCCACGCGGCATCATCTCATTAAAAGGTAACTTCGAGTGTTCCTCAACCACGGAAGAACGTGAGACTGCCTTGACAGCCACACACTAAACCGGCCTTGTTAATCAAAGCCCCTACAAAACAGGTCGTTCAGACCCCGGACACGGTTAGACGAGTCCGGCATAAATAAACTAGGGGCTTACTAGCCGCATACCCCTTTACAAGGGGCTGCAAGCACAGACAATGGGAGCCAATAAAGCTCAACCTTATTCATTTTTAAAAAAATCATACTCTGTTTTAAATACATTCTTTGCATGATATCTTTTCTAACTAAGTTCTTCTCTTTTTTAGATGAACAACGTGCTACACCCGTCCAGGATACAGCACAACGGAGACACATGCGCAGACGTGCAGCAGGGACCCGTTGCAAGGATTCTTTTCAGATTAAGACCCTGCGTAAACCTTTCTTACTGTCTCTTGTTGATACACATCCCCCGGTTTCTTACCATAACCGAGGAAGAGGCTGGCGTTTTGGCATCGGCCGCGTCAGAAGTTCTCGCCCGTACCTGGACACTAGGGGCTTAGGGCATTGTTCTGCCCGTTATCATAAAGACCGAATACCTCAGGGAGTGTTCGCCGTCTCGAGTTAGGCCTTATATGCATCAGCTTCGAATCATGCCTTTGGTCAAATGTTGGGTTTGCCCGGCTCCTATGTTTTGCTGCCTTACGTTCCGTATCATCGGCTAACGCGGCACCAGGACAACTATTGCGATTGTGCCCCGGTTCGGCCGGGCGAGAACCTCAGTAGAGAAAGCCGAAAACTGACTGTCATGATATAGCGAGAGACTGGTCAACCACTCGATCGACCTCTGGAATGTTTAGAATTCCTCCGCTTTGACGAAGGACCGCTTCCCGGCCAGGCACACATGCGCCCCGAATACGGAGAACGCGGTGCCCCTAGGGGCTATATCGTAGCCCCACCTTCGAGCTCCTATGGCTAAGTGAAAGTGATAAAGCATTATAGTCCGGTTGCCTAGTTTGCTATGCTATCACCTCCTTCAAAGGACCAAGACGTTGGATTAAGTGTGAAAATGCATTTTTTGGCAAACATCCCCGCACCATGTGCGTGGGGGCTGAAGCCAAAGACTGCCATCTTTCAGGTTATACATACATATACATTAACGGCCGCACAGGAGATATTTCAATACTTGAACGCACAAGTATAAAAAGCAGTCATATCATAAATATGGTTTCACAAATCATACATGTCATTTGAACATAACATTTTTCGAGCACTGCAACTCTACTAAACGAGCGCCCCGCAGGACTTCCCCAAAATAGTGCTCGGCGGGTAATCGGCTTCTATCCGAATCCCGGATGCAACGTCGGTGGCATCCATCTCTTCCCAGTATGTTTTGACACGGGCGAGAGCCATCCGCGCACCCTCTATGCATGCCGACCGCTTCATCGCCTTGATATGCGGCACCGCATCAAGGAATTGCTGCACCAAACCAAAATAACTCTTTGGCTTGGGCCTGTCCGGCCACAGATGAGCCACGACGTCCTTCATGGCAAGTCCGAACAGCCTATTCAGCTCAACCCACTTAGCCAGCTGATCTGTTAACGGAAGGGGACGCTCTAGACTATGGAATTGAGACCAAAAGAGCTCTTCCATCTCATGATCCTTTTGGCTTCGGAAGTGCACGACTGCATCCGCCGCACTCGCCGCCAAATCTAGATAAGGATCCTCTGCACCCCACAGCTGGCCCAACTGAGCATACTTTTGATCCGTGAACTTCCGGCGCAGTAGAAAGGGCTTTCCAGCCGCAATGTCTCCGGCCTAACGCAGCTCCTCCTTTATAGCCCTCATTGCAGAACGAGCATCCTTGGCTTCGGCGGTGGCCTTCTTCAGGTCCTCTTGCTCCGCTTGGCGTTCTCTTTCAAGAACCTCATAGCGGTCGGTAGCATATTTTAGCTTCACGGCCATTCCATCCATCTCCTCCCTGCTTCGGCAGTGAGCAGCCTTTTCGGCTTTTAGCTCCTCCGCTGCCTTTGAGGCAGCCGCATCACTTTTTCTGGCTTGCTCCTTGGCTTGAGCAAGCTCTGCCCAAAGGTTTTCCACAGCAGCGGCACCATATGCATCAAGCATATATGTTGTAAGGAATGGGCGTCAACTCCCTTACCAGGTGACCACGGAGAAACCACTCACCTTGTGATTCGTCAAGTCGCCTTTTGACCAGCGCGATGTCCGCATCCGCAACATCCAGCTACCGCTTCAGTTCGGCAACTCTATCAGTCCGGCTGGCCACCGAACGCTCCGCCCCCTGAATAGGGATGGCGACATATTAAAACTGAGATTATGATCCTCGGCACGCTGTCACTTCTAACAACGTACCGAGTCTCAGGGGCTACTATCTATACAGGGCTCACTCTATGTGCAAAACTGTCAAAAGGTATGAGATTTTTACGTACCTCGAACCCCGCCAGTAAACTTCTGACGGCATCATGCAACCCGCTCTCAGTGGATGAAATTCTTTCAATCACCATACTCATTAATGTACGGTGATCTTCTGAGATAGACGCCCTCTCGAGCAGATCCTTCAGCTCCCCCGGCCGTACACTAGTTGGTGCCGAACTCTCCAGCCCTGCCGGACTCGGGGAGACCCTCCGTGACGACACCTCAGGTTCGTCCGCCCCGCCTGACGGTGCGGCAGATGGAGGCGTCTCGCTCTCCATCATCTCCGGACGAAGGTCCCCCGAGGATGAGCTCAGCTGAGAAGGGCGGAGATCCGAACTACAAGGTAAAAACTTCGGTTATCCTCAGAAGCAAAAATAGGGATGTCCCTTATTACAAAACTCCCCTTTTCCTACTTAAGCTCGCTGGAGGGCTGATTCCTTTGGGGAGATAGTGCGGCCGGGGCCTCTCCTGGCGCAGGACCCTCTGGTGAAGATTTCTTCCCCCGCTTTGAGGCCTTAGCCTCCGGGTCTTCGGAAGCGGTCCTCTTCTCCCCCTGGAAGGAGGGATTCTCGATCCCCCCTTTCTTGAAAGCCTCCTTAGTGGAGGCGGTAGTTTCTCTGTCTTCCCCTTCGCCCTCTTCTGAAGGCGCGACCTTCAGCATCTTGACCAACACGGGATCCGGCGTGGTCTCAGGGAGGGGGGCCGGACACCATATCAGTTTTGCTTGCGCTATCCACTCCTATCCAAGGGATAGCTGGTTAAAAGGCAAGTCCATAATACATAAATGGACGATATGTCCAGACATAGGGCTACTTACTTGAGTATCCGGACGATTGCAGCTTAGGTCAGCGTCCTCAGTCATGTCCGGACACATCTCTTGTGATCTTAAGAACAGTTTGTACATCTCCACGGGTGTCGTACCCATGAAGTGTTGGAGAGCTGTTGGTCCCTCCAGATTGAATTCCCACAGGCGGAGGGGGCGACGTTTGCAGGGCAGAAGACGCCAAATCAGCATAACCTGCGTCACCACGACCAGATTGATCTTCCTCTCTTGGAGGTCTCGAATCCGGCCCTGCAATAGGGGTACGTCCTTGGACGGCCCCCAGTCAAGCCCTTTGCTGACCCATGACGTCAGTCGTTATGGAGGACCCAAGCGAAAGGCGGGCGGCGGCCTCTGCCTGCTGCCCCTGGGAGCGGTGATATAGAACCACTCCTGTTGCCACAAGCCGAGCTCCTCCTGAAAAGTTCCCTCGGGCCATGGAGCGTCGGCCCTCTTGCTTACAACCGCCCCACCGCACTCTGCCTGACGCCCTTCGATCATCTTCGGCTCCACGTTGAAGGTTTTGAGCCACAAACCGAAGTGAGGGGTAGTGCGGAGGAAGGCTTCGCAGACGACAATGAAGGATGAGATGTGGAGGATGGACTCCGGAGCCAAGTCGTGGAATTCTAACCCATAGTAAAACATGAGCCCCCTCACGAAGGGATCCATCGGGAATCCTAAACCCCGACGGAGGTGAGACACGAACACGACGCTCTCGCCAGGCTCGGGAGTAGGAATGACTTGCCCTTTGGCAGGCAACCTATGCGAAATCTCGTAGGTTAAGTACCTGGCTTCTCTCAGCTTTAGCACGTCCTCTTCCGTGACGGAGGAGGGCATCCACCGGCCCTGTAGGTCGGAGCCGGACATTGTCGAAGGTCCGAAGCGCTCGAATCTGGAGCCCTGAGTGTTGGAACTCGGGGCGAGGGGCGGATTCGATTGAGGATTGAAGAAAAGGAACGAGCCTTGGTCTCATTATAAAGAGGGAGAATACCAAGAGCCGTCCCCGTGACCATTTGGAACTCGCCTTCGATGGAGGGGGCGTGGCAACGGGCGCGGTTGGGTTACCCACGTCCGTATTGATGAGGATCCCGGAATAAGGGGAACACGATCTCTGCTTCGACAAGACGTGCCAAGGAAACCGCTTCGCTAAATGCGCTGAGGTGGTATAATGAAAACGATTCGAGTAAAGGCTTGGTTGTGGTGTGACGTCACGCCACAAGATATGTCAGCAGATTGAACTTGTGTAAATATTATTCTCTCTACGGTGGTATGTGGAATTTATTTTACAGAGCCGGACACTATCCTGGTGTTCACAATCTTCTATGAATTATTCGGAGGAGGAACCCGCCTTGCAATGCCGAAGACAATATGCGCGCCGGACTCGTCGTCATTGAAGCCTGGTTCAGGGGCTACTGAGGGAGTCCTGGACTAGGGGGTGTCCGGATAGCCGAACTATCATCATCGGCCGGACTCCAAGACTATGAAGATACAAGATTGAAGACTTCGTCCCGTGTCCGGATGGGACTTTCCTTGGCGTGGAAGGCAAGCTTGGCGATACGGATATGTAGATCTCCTACCATTGTAACCGACTCTGTGTAACCCTAGCCCTCTCCAGTGTCTATATAAACCGGAGGGTTTTAGTCCGTAGGACACAACTACGACACAACAATCATACCATAGGCTAGCTTCTAGGGTTTAGCCTCCTTGATCTCGTGGTAGATCCACTCTTGTACTACCCATATCATCAATATCAATCAAGCAGGAGTAGGGTTTTACTTCCATCAAGAGGGCCCGAACCTGGGTAAAAACATCGTGTCCCTTGTCTCCTGTTACCATCCGCCTAGACGCATAGTTCCGGACCCCCTACCCGAGATCCGCCGGTTTTGACACCGACAACCGTTATGTGGATAAGATATTTTGGGACAGCTGGTGCGTAGCACAGCAACGGTCGGAAATTTGACTCTCAAATTCCTTAGGGCTATCATGTTCCTCACTGTGTAGGCAATTCGCACTGGCGAATTCCTAACTCCTCAGTCAGAACAAATTCCTCAACGACCAGAAGAACTTCGTCTCTATCATTGAAGAAATTGACTGAACTGTATGAGATTTCCAATGGCTTCACTCGAAGGGACTGGTAGGTGTAGGATTTTGAGTTGAGCATCACATGGATTTTTTTCCTTAGTATTTCCTCGACCCCCTTTAACAGTACGGTGTTTCCTATGACTCAAGAAAGAGAAAAACAAAACTATGAAAACGAAAGTCTTCAAGCTTCATATTCCTCGCATGAATATCAAGTCTTCACGGACACACCAATTGCTTCACTTTCAAAGTCTTCGTGAAAGTCTTTAGGAATACCAAAATCTTTAGTCGAAGATATTCATTTTTATGGGTCGACTTTCTATGTAAATATCAAACTCCTCATAGACTTATAGACCTGTGTACACTCATAACCACATTAGTCCCTTAACCTATAAGTCTTCAATACACCAAAATGACTAAGGGGCACTAGATGCACTTACAATCTCCCCCTTTTTGGTGATTGATGACAATATAGGTTAAGTTTTCAACGGGGATAAACATATGAAGAGTAAGTACTGATATTGAGGAATTTGATTGCAAGATATAGAAGAACTCCCCCTGAAGATGTGCATAGTGAGGAATTTGCTTTTGAAGCAATGCACACTTGAAGAGTTGAATCATGGAGATCTCCCCCTATATCTTGTAATTCATCCATGCATTTGACATATAATATGAAGAATTTGAAATGCATGATGAAATATGGTGCCTGAAGCGATTCAGCATGCGAGCAATAATATTAATGAGGAATAAGCATGCAAAATCAGAGCACAGTGCAGCAAAAGTATCAGAGCACCATCGGGTTTAAGATTACAACTCGATCTAGTAAAAGTTTCAGAAGAGCGAGAGTTGTAACTTAACAAAAAAACGCGCATATAATAGACCCGCTTGAAGACTAACTCAGATTTCTCCCTCTTTGTCATCGAATGACCAAAAGGATCAAAACTGAGGACTAATGCCCCTGAAGATTATCAAGTTGATGGAGGAGCGCTAGTGTTGTCGGGGTTGTTTGTCGTAGTAGGGCCTGCCGTAGTGTCGTCCAAGTCTTCATTTTCATCAGTGGCGCGCGATGAAGAATAGGAGCTGGCTTCCAAGGAAGGAACCTTGACCCTATTGAATTTCTTCGGCGGAGGTGCAGACCAGTCAAATTCTTTCTTGAGACCCTTGCTCTTCAGATCATCAGCGCTGTAGATATGAGATAGAACAACCCAGGTACGGTTGAAGGTTTCATGGAGGTAGTATTGGTTTTTGTTCACTGCATTGTGGGTTGAGGTCATGTTGTGAAGAATTGAACCAAACTGACGCTTGACCCATTTATGATTGCGATCAACTTTCTGATGAAGACTAAGGAGTAACTCACGATCAGTCATCACCCTGGGAGCTGTAGCTTGAGGAATTTGCTTGGCAGAGGTGTTGGCGGCAGAATCATGTGTGGCAGAGTCATCATTGGTGGAGTAAGATGCAGCCTTGCGAAATTGACCATCCAATGGACGAATGCCTTCATCTATCACAGCAGTTGCCTTGCCTTTGTCATTAGCTGAGGAATATTTCCTTTTGAGGACTTCAATTGGAGGCAAGAAAATGCCATGGTTCAGAGTATCAGCCTTATAGTTGAGTGAAGACCTTGTCGTGATGAATTTCATAATCCATGGTGCATAAGGCTTCAGCTCAAACGGTGACATAGCAATATTGGCCAGAGTCCTCATGAAGAAATCATGGAAGTTAATGGGAACGCCATGAATGATGTTGAAAAGCATATTCTTCATGATGCCAACGACTTCTTCATCATTTGAGTCGTGGCCTTTGATAGGACTCATTATCTTCGTCAGAATGCGATAGACAGTCTGTGGCACATACAGTAATTCCTTGACGAGGAATTTGGTTCGTGGGGCCTGCCCTAGCTTCAAAGGCTTCATCAGCACTTGCATGTAATGATTTTTAAGCTCAGGTTCATTGTAGATGCAACAAGCACCATCAAGGGGAGGACTAAGTGGAAGGACACGAAGCAATTCAGTTGTTGGTGCCTTGTAGTGAGTGTTTTTAGACATCCAGTCCAGCACCCAAGTGTTCACATCTTCAGAATTTCCTGTGATGTGCAGCGTCGCATAGAATTGAAGAATGAGTTCTTCATTCCAATCACATGCTGAAATTCAGTAATCCAGCATCGTGAAGAACACTGAGGACTGGCTCGAAGCACGACAGAGATTCCATGTCCACGTGAGGAATGCGTGCATGCTCGAAGACTTTGTATTTGTCGAAAAGCACAGAGGAATAGAAATTTGCTTGACTAGCAGTCCAGAAAAGCGTCTTCCTTATGCGAGCAGAATCATATGGATTATAGTCCGTGAAGAACACATGCTCATTGAAGAAATCAACAGCCTTGAACTTTTGCTTCTTTGATAATGGATCCTTTGGCTTGGGCACAGGAGTGTTAGTGAGTTGCAACACAACCTCAGGAATCACAATCTCAGGTTCTTCAGGCTGAGGAATTTCTGGTTCCTCTTTAGTGGCAGTCTGCATGTTGAGGGTATCAGTAGCAGTAGTTTCTTCAGCACTAGTGACTGGAATTTCTTCATGCACAGATGAGGTGGGATGAGTTTCTTTAGAGCCCATTTGAATAGTTGGTGCAGGGGACTGAGGTATTTGCTGTAGTGGGGTGAAGTGTGGAGAATTGGGATGCTGACTTTCCCAAAAGTCATCATTCATCACAGGCGTGGTGCATCCAATATCCACGTCTTCATCTTCAAGTTCTTCAACGCCAGCCTCTTCAGCTGTGAACTGAGGCATGGGCGAGGAAACAACAGGAGTTGAAGGGATCGCATCCACTTCAATTTCTTCATCAATCTGCTCTGACGAAGCAGCAGAATGATGATCTTCATCAGATCCGCTAGGGATCACATATTCTTCACCATAAGGAACAAGCTCCTTTGATGACATGGTGGAAATCGGAACAACATCAATAGGGTTTTCAAACGAGCTGGTCATAGTCTTCATTTTCTTCGGAACTGAAGAATCTGAAGCAGAAGATGCTTTCATTTTCTTCACTGCAGCTTTCTCTGCAGCCTTGGTCTTCCTCACATCTGATGCAGATGGAAGGGTAGGAGTTGGTGTAGGCGCAGGAGGAGCTGAGGAATCTGGTTGAATTTCCTCAGGCGCAACTGATGCAGTTGCCCTGACTTCTTCATTTTCTTCAGGCGCACCACTAGTGGATGCCCTGGCAGTTTCTTCAGCAGCTGGAATGGAGTCATCAGCTCTGGAACTAGCATTTTCTTCAGCAGGCTGAAAATCATCAGCGGTGCTGGCATGTTCTTTAGTTTGCTGAGCAGAGGCTTCAGCTTGAGGAATTTCTTGTTGCGATGGGGCTGCAACATTGGTGAACTTCTCAGTCAGTTTAACAAACCTGACTTTGGCTCCTTGCCAATCAGCATAATAGGAATTGAAATTGTCGCTGAGGGTTTTGATCTCAGACTGGATCTTGAGGAATTCATCAGGTGTCATTTTGACAACATTGTTCTTCAGGAACTTCTCTTTCCTGAACTGAGCCTTCTCGATCTGCCTGGCCTTCTCAAATTTCCATTTTTCTTCATTGATGAAGTGGGTCACTACGTGACTTTGGCCAGGTGTCAGATCAAAATCAGGTATAGGAGTGTTTGGGTCCTTGTGCCAGAGATCAATGTAGTTGAGGATCACCTTAGGATCCAAAAGCAGTGGCACATTTGTGCCTTTGGCTCTAGCGGCTCTTTCTTGCCTGTCTCTGATGATATCTGCAAGTTCTTCATCATCAGCTTCATCGTCAGATGGCACATGGAAGGCAACTTGTTTCTTCTTCGGACTAGGCCGAGGACCTCGTCCAGCAGTGGCCTTTGTCTTCAGCAGAGTGGGGCCTGATGAAGAATTTGGTGCAGCTGAGGAACTTGCTGAGACACCAGAGGCGATGGAGATGCCTGTAGTCCTTTGGCATGTGGCTAGGTGAACAGGTGTTGAGGACTTTGTCGGAGCAACCGAGGACTTTGGAGGAGCTGGTGCAGCGTGAGGAATTGGCCATGAGGGCTGCGAAGAAATTGGCCGTGAGGGCTTTAAAGATTCTGGCCGTGGGCATTGCTGAGGAACTTGGCCGTGAGGGCATAGTTGTTGAAGCACTTGGCTTGTGAGCGGGCTTCTTTGCCATTGATTTCCTAGGCTTGTCAGAGGCCTTTGTGGTAGCAGCAGCAACAGAGTCTTCATTAAATTTCCTCACTGCTTCTTTGGCTTGTCTAGCCAACTTGGCTTGGCGCTTGGCCCATTCATCAGGAAAATCTTCACCACGCCTGATGCTGGTGGGATCAGCTTCTTGGCCAGGTGCCAATGGAGCTCTTGGGCATCGAGGATTTAGAGCGAATTTCTTCATGTACTTAGGAGTTACATATCTGTACTCCCTCCATTCTCTTGCCCATCTCCTTTCAATCCTCTTTATGTGCACCTTGCGCTGATTTTTTTTTCTTTGCCGAACTTGGCCTCATCAGGTGTGCAATAGTCCTTATAAATGCCATCAGGGATCACAAAAGCAGTCATGACCTCAGGCTTATTTCCTCCTTTCTGTGGTTTCTTACCTTCAGCCATATTCTTCAGATGAGGAATTTGAACAATTGAACACTCTGAAGAAGTATGCAACTTTTCTTCAAGGAATGCTGCAAATGAGTTAAGTTGATGAGAACCTAGTGATTCATCAGCGGACATGAGTACCTGTGAACAGAGTATAGTTGCGAGGAATTTGAAGAGGTCATATGCGTTCTCAGAAGGTTTTCAAAATGAACAAGTTTGAGGAATTTGACCAGATGAGTCTTGAAGAATTTCACTAAGCGTACTTTGCCTTAGGTTCCAGAGTTGTATAGATCGACAATCCACACAACTGAGGAATCTTGAAGAAAATGATGCTTAGGGAAACGAATCAAGAACAGATGACTAGTGAGGTGTTTTGTGTGTGAGGATTTAATGAATAAAAACACCTTTGAAGATTTTGTGGAGAAAAAACGAATCAAAGAGGGCACTAAAAGTAACTTTTAATTACCCTGATTGAAGAACACGATGAACTAAAAGGAGTAGATTTGAAGCTCGTCAGTTCAGATCTTCCACGCCCTAACTTGGCGGAGGAAGATAGCTACGGCGGTGGCGGAGTGAAGATTTCCGCGGCCGACGCGAGTACGACGGCGACGAGATCGAGGCAGTGAAGCTCTTCCTCACCGGCGACGATGGAGTAGTGGCGGCGCCAGGGTTTGAGAAGCTCAAGTGGAGTAAAGGAAGTGAGGAAGGGCGAGGGGGTATTTATAGTCGAAGTGAAAAACTGTTCGCTCGAAGATTTAGGACGAACATGCCCCTGGCCCTTCTCATTCGCTTGACATGTGTCACCCACGTACTGAATAGTGGAGATCGTGTTAGATCGTGGGTGAATAGATAAGTCTATCGTGGGAAACGGGATGGTTTGAGCGGCAAAAACCGAAAAATTTGGATAAGATAGGTTTTAAAGTTTCGTTCGCAATTTCTTCAGCTGACAAGGACATAGTGAAGATTTTGAACGGGTTTCAAATAGAACGCACATGAAGAATTTGTGAATAGATTGGGTTGAGTATAGCATAGAGGGGGAAGGGTCCGATCACATTCACTTAGCAGAAAATGCAACTTGAAGAAATAGCCATAAGTGAATGTTGTAGAGGACATAAACCCACATATATATATAGCCAATGAAGAAAGACGACAGAAACAATGAAGATTTTGCAAAGCTGAAGAATTTGAAAAACTGAAGAATTTCAAAACTGAGGAATAACTCAAATTGAAGATGTCCAACTTTGGTGGTGGCGTGACCCACCATATAAGAATGATGATTTCAGACACTGCATACAATTGTCGTAGGGTTCTGAGAATCAAACTCTTCATTAATTTCTTCACACTTAGAGTGTTATTCTTCATTGATTGAAGAAAAACGTTTCTTCATGTGTTGCACATCTAAGTCATCAATTTTGCATAAGTGTTAGGATGTGTGTCCTTTTCAAAGAACATTTGAAGATTCTAAGATATTCAGCTCACACCGCAACTTGCTAAATTTCTTCTCATCCAAGGGCTTTGTGAAGATATCAGCTAGCTATTCTTCAGTCTTCACATGTTCAATAGCAATGTCTCCCTTCAACACATGATCACGAAGAAAATGATGACGGATCTGAATGTGCTTTGTCTTCGAGTGCTGAACTGGGTTATGAGCAATCTTGATGGCACTCTCATTGTCACAGTAGAGAGGCACGTTCTTCATGTTGATGCCGTAGTCCTTGAGAGTTTGCTTCATCCACAGCAATTGAGCACAGCAAGAACCAGCAGCAATATACTCAGCTTCAACAGTAGACAGTGATATGCAGTTCTGTTTCTTCGAGGACCAACAGACCAGAGATCGTCTAAGGAAATGACAAGTACCAGATGTTGACTTGTGCTCCACACGATTACCAGCATAGTCAGAGTCAGAATATCCAATGAGATCAAAGGTAGAGCCCTTGGGGTACCATAGTCCTAGTGTTGGTGTGTGAGCTAGATATCGAAGAATATGCTTCACAGCCTTATGGTGTGATTCCTTTAGTGTTGCTTGAAATCGGGCACACTTGCAAACACTAAGCATTATATCTGGCCTAGATGTACATAAGTACAATAAAGAACCAATCATGGAGCGGTATACCTTGTGATCGAAGTCAATACCATTTTCATCAGTGCATAGATGGCCATTTGTGGGCATAGGAATTTTGACTCCTTTGCAATCTTGCATGCCGAATTTCCTCAGAACATCCTTGAGGTATTTCTCCTGAGATATGAATATGCCATTGGGCTGTTGATGAATTTGAAGACCTAAGAAGAATTTCAACTCTCCCATCATAGACATTTGATATTCTTCACTCATCATATAGGAAAATTCATCACTATAACGTTGGTCAGTACAGCCAAAGATAATATCATCAACGTATATTTGGCACACAAACAGTTCACCATCATAAGATTTAGTAAAAGAGTAGGGTCGAGTGAACCGGGTGTGAAGCCATTCTTCACGAAGAATTCCTTCAAAGTATCATACCACGCCCGAGGGGCCTGCTTGAGGCCATAGAGGGCCTTGTTGAGTCTGAAGACTTTGTTAGGATTCTTAGGATCTTCAAAACCTGGGGGTTGAGCAACATATACTTCTTCCTCAAGCTTACCATTGAGGAATGCACTTTTCACATCCATTTGATATAAAGTGATATTATGATGATTAGCATAAGCAAGTAATATGTGAATAGCCTCAAGTCTAGCAACAGGTGCAGAAGTTTCATCGAAATCAATTCCTTCAACCTGTGTGTAGCCTTGAGCTACAAGTCGTGCCTTATTCCTCACCACAAGGCCATTTTCATCTTGCTTGTTGCGATAGATCCACTTTGTGTCGATAATATTATGCTTGCGAGGATCTGGAAGTTTGACCAGTTCCCAGACATTGTTGAGCTTGAACTGATGTAATTCTTCTTGCATAGCCTGAATCCACTCAGGCTCCAGAAATGCTTCATCTACCTTAGTGGGCTCTGTGATAGAGACAAAAGCATAGTGCCCACAAAAGTTAGATAAATGTGAAGCTTTTGAGCGTGTGAGAGGACCTGGTGCTTCAATGTCATCAATGATCTTTTCAACTTGCACTTCTTTTGCAACGCGAGGATGAGCTGGTTGACGTCGAGGAATTTGATCAGCATTTTCCTCAGCACCATTTTCTTCAGCATTTTCCTCAGGTACATCAGCTGGACGGTCTTCGCGTTCGGGGATGAATTCTTTAGTAGATTCTTCGGTAGGAATAACATCCTCAGTAGCCTTGAGCTTGATCGAATCTTCAGGTGCTGGTTCATCTATCACAAAAGGCAGGTGCTCTCTTTGCAAGCCATTAGTTTCATCGAACCGCACATCTACAGTTTCAACAATCTTGTGAAGAGCGATGTTGAAGACTCTGTAGGTGTGCGAGTCCTTTCCGTAACCAAGCACAAAACCTTCATGTGCTTTCGGTGCAAATTTAGCATTGTGATGAGGATCTCTAATCCAACATTTAGCACCGAAGACTTTGAAATAACTCACATTTGGTTTCTTGTCAGTGAGGAGTTCATAGGAAGTCTTCTTGAAGAATTTGTGAAGATATACTCTGTTGATGATTTGGCACGCGGTATCAATTGCATCAATCCAAAACCGATGAGGTGTTTTGTATTCATCAAGCATAGTGCAAGCCATCTCAACAAGAGTTCTGTTCTTGCGCTCCACGAGGCCATTTTGCTGAGGAGTATAAGGAGTAGATAATTCATGAGTAATACCAAGTTCATCAAGATAGCCATCAAGACCGGAATTCTTGAACTCAGTTCCATTGTCACTTCTGATGTGCTTGTTCTTCACACCAAAGTTGGTTGAAGCCCTCGAGGAAAATCGTTTGAAGACTTCCTGCACTTCATGTTTGTAAGTAACAATGTGTACCCATGTGTAACGAGAGTAATCATCAACAATAACAAAGCCATATAGAGATGCATCATTAGTCACAGCAAAATAATGATTAGGACCGAAGAGATCCATGTGAAGCAATTCAAATGGTCGAGTAGTGGTCATGATAGTCTTCGCTGGATGCTTGGCCTTGGTCATTTTTCCAGCTTCACAGGCACCACACAAGTGATCCTTGAGGAATTTGACGTTCTCGATGCCAATGACATGCTTCTTCTTCGCGAGCGTGTGCAGATTCCTCATGCCAGCATGACCAAGTCGACAATGCCATAGCCAGCCTTCTGAAGCTTTTGCAAGTAAGCACACGGCCGGTTGTGGTCCTGTAGAGAAATCAACAATGTACAAGTCTCCTCTCCTAAAGCCTTCGAAGACTTTGGAATTGTCAGCTTCCATGATCACAACGCAACGATACTTGCCGAAGACAACAACCATATCAAGATCACAAAGCATTGAGACAGACATAAGGTTGTATCCTAAGGACTCGACAAGCATGACTTTGTCCATGTGTCGATCCTTAGAGATCGCAACCTTACCTAGACCCAATACCTGACTTTTGACTTTGTCAGCGAAGATGATATGCTTCAGATGTGACGGTGTTAATGGAGCATCCATCAATAGATTCTTGTCACCAGTCATGTGATTTGTACAACCACTGTCGAGGACCCACTCGTTTGCTTTGGGTTGATCATCCTGCAGATGAATTAGTGCAGCTAACAAACTCATATACTTCATCAGTGAAGAATATGACATCAGTATCATCAGTTCAATTTCATCAAGCAATAGCACAGATAAGCAGTATTGAGGATGTGTGAAATGAAGGTTCATTTCATCATGATTAGCCTGCGTCCTTTCAGGCATTTTGTCAGCCCCCCAGCAAATTCTTCAGACATTAAAGCACGTCTGGAGACCTGACCCTGCATAAGAGATTAGTTCTTTTTCTTCACCACCCACATCTGGAGGGTTGGCAAAGAGTTCATCACTCTGCGAGCACCATATGAGAAAGGTGGCAAAGATTCCAAACCATTTCATTTCACATAAGAGGGGTTAGGGTAAGCATATGAATAAGCAGAGAAATTCTTTGAGGACTTATGAACATAATGATTTGAAGAATAATGCTCATATTCATATCCCTTAGCTCTACCCTGCGAAACAGAGTTGTTAGCACGATGATGTTCATATGAGGACTTTGATCCTTTTGAGGAATTTGATACATGTGAGGAATTTGATCCGTATGAGGACTTTGATCCATATGAAGAATTTGGTCCATATGAAGAGTTTGATCTGGGGTTCCTGTTCTTCACTGGTGGTGTCATGAGGACATTCACCTGAAGACTTTCAACATAACTTTTGGGAACCCAGATTTTCTTCATAGGGGAACCGTTCCTGCAGTTAGTGCCAACATATCTAGCAAATACTTCAACATTCTGATTTTTGAACAGTTTATAGTTGGACTCAAATGACTCATCAGAAGAATGAGGAGATTCACATGTAAAGCCAGATAAGTTAGATGGATCAACTGGAGGTCCCTTTGCAGCAACCCATGAGGTTTTGGGGTACTGCTCAGGCTTCCAATATGTTCCATCAGCATTGAGTTTCCTCTCAAAGGCAATACCCTCTTTCCTAGGGTTTCTGTTGAGGATTTGCTTTTTAAGCACATCACAAAGAGTCTGATGCCCTTTGAGGCTTTTGTACATGCCTGTCATGTACAATTCCTTCAGCCCTGCATTGTCAGTGATACTAGCAATGTCCTCAGATGAGGAATTAGTGATAGCAAAGGCATGTGAAGAATTTGTAACATTTGAAGCATTTGAACATTCAGGTGAAGAATTAGTAGATTCACGTTCAATGCACTTTAAGCACAGAGGATCAAATTGTTTCTGAGTGGCGCTAATTTGTTGAGCAAGTAATGAATCGCGCTCCTTCTGAAGATCTTCATAACTCACGATTAGCTTCTCAAGATCTTGCTTTCTTTGAAGAAATTCATAAGAAAGCTTCTCATGATCAGTTAAGAGTGTTTTATGATGACTCTGAAGATTGTCAAACTTAGACTGAAGTCTCTGAAGATTTTCAGTTAAGTCTTTAGTGCGGTCCATTTCTTCACCCAACATATCATCACTTTTGTCTAGCACGTTTTGAAGTTTTTCAATAGCCTTTTGTTGTTTCACAGCAATCTTAGCAAGTTTAGAGTAGCTGGTCTTAAGATTTTCATCAGATTCATCCTCACTTGATTCAGAGGAGGGGTATTTAGTTACCATTGCCTTCATCAGCGTTGTTGGTGTTGCCATTCTCTTCACAGTTGAAGATAGACTTGCTGACAAATGCGGTAGCAAGAGCTAGACTCGCCACAGCTGACCCAGACTCCTCAGATTCCTCTTGTTCCTCATTATCCTCAGATTCAGCCTCAGAATCCATTTCCTTGCCAATGAATGCCCGAGCCTTCTTGGAGGTGCTCTTCTTGTGGGATGAAGACTTCGAGGATTTTGATGATGAGGACTTTGAAGATTTCTTCCTCTTCTTGGCATCATCAGAACTGTAATCCTTGTATTTCTTCTTCTTTAGTTCCTTGTCCCACTGAGGACAATCTTGAATGTAGTGACCAGACTTCTTGCATTTGTGGCATAGCCTTCTCTTATAGTCACTTGATGAGGAATCACTGCTCCTTGAAGATTTTCCAAAGCGACCACGTCTTGAGAATTTCTGGAACTTCTTCACGAGCAGCGCTAGCTCCTGGCTCAATTCTTCAGGGTCACCAAGGCTACTACCAGAATCTTCACACTCAGATTCAGACACTGCCTTGGCCTTCAGAGCACGTGGTTTGCCATAGCTTGAACCATAGAGATCTCTCTTTTCAGCAAGCTGGAACTCATGAGTATTTAGCCTCTCGAGGATATCAGCGGGATCTAGTGACCTGTAATCGGCACGCTCTTGAATCATCAGTGCCACAGTGTTAAATGACGAATCGAGTGATCTCAGCAATTTCTTCACCACCTCATGATCGGTGATGTCAGTGGCACCGAGTGCTTGAAGCTCATTTGAGATATCTGTGAGGCAATCAAAGGTTTGCTGAACATTTTCATTGTCGAGTCTTTTGAAGCGGTTGAAGGGATTGTGAAGAACGTCAACACGAGAGTCACGTTGAGTTGAGACTCCTTCGTTTACTTTGGAAAGCCTATCCCAGATAAGCTTAGCAGTTTCCAAAGCACTCACTCTACCATACTGCCCTTTACTCAGATGACCACATATGATATTCTTCGCTTGGGAATCGAGTTGCTTGAATCTCTTCACATCAGCAGCATTCAGGGAAGGTGTGACTGAGGGAACACCATTTTCCACAATGTACCAGAGATCATTGTCAATTGATTCAAGATGCATTCGCATCTTATTCTTCCAGTAGGGGTAGTCCGTGCCATCGAAGGTAGGTCACCCAGCAGAAACCTTGATCATACCTGCGGTCGACATAACTAAAACTCCAGGCGGTTAAACCAAAATCACACAGAACAAGGGAGTACCTTGCTCTGATACCAATTGAAAGTGCGTTATATCGACTAGAGGGGGGTGAATAGGCGATTTTTATGAATTCTTCACTGAGGAATTTGCCGATGAGGAAATTCCTTAGCGAAGAACTACTTGCAGCGGAGTAAGTACTCAGAAGTAAGAATAACAGAAGACATACACAGTCATCATGATGAAATGAAGACAAACACAGAGTACAGAAAGCGTAAACACAGGATAGCACAAGATGAAGACAAACAGACTGAAGAAATTGAACTGAGGAAATTGAGAAAGTCTTCAGTCAATGTCTTCAAACACAGATATGAACAACTACTCAAAACAGTAATGAGGAAATGGAAGAGTTGAGGAAATAGAACCAGTAGGGTTGGTGAAGACAATGATTTGGTAGACCAGTTCCAACTGCTATCTCAGTTGTACGTCTGGTTGGAGCGGCTGAGTATTTAAACTCGAGGACACACAGTCCTGGACACCCAGTCACTGAGCACGCAGCTCAGGACACCAAGTCCTCACCGTATTCTCCTTGAACTAAGGTCACACAGACCCCGTCCAATCACTCATGGTAAGTCTTCAGGCGACTTCCAAACCTTCACAGACTTTGGTCACTCAGCGATCCACAATCCTCTTGGATGCTCTAGACCGTGACGCCTAACCCTCTGGAAGAAGCACAGTCTTCAAAGGTAACAAGCGTCGGATCCACGCAGGATCAATCTCTTCAGTGATGCTCAATCACTCTGGGTTTGTGGGTGTTTGGGTTTGGATTTTCCTCACTCGATGATTTTCACTCAAAGTCCTCGGAGGATGGGTTGCTCTCAAATGACAAGTGTCAATTTCTCTCAGAGCAGCCAACCAGCTAGTGGTTGTAGGGGGCGGCCATTTATAGCCTAGGGAGCAGCCCGACATGATAAGACATAAATGCCCTTCAATGATATGACCGTTATGTGGATAAGATATTTTGGGACAGCTGGCGCGTAGCACAACAATGGTCGGAAATTTGACTCTCAAATTCCTCAGGGCTATCATGTTCCTCACTGTGTAGGAAATTCGCACTGGCGAATTCCTAACTCCTCAGTTAGAACAAATTCCTCAGCGACCAGAAGAACTTCGTCTCTGTCACTAAAGAAATTGACTGAACTGTACGAGATTTCCAATGGCTTCACTCGACGGGATTGGTAGGTGTAGGATTTTGAGTTGAGCATCACATGGAAATTTTTCCTTAGTATTGCCTCGACCCCCTTTAACAGTACGGTGTTTCCTATGACTCGAGAAAGAGAAAAACAAAACTATGAAAATGAAAGTCTTCAAGCTTCATATTCCTCGCATGAATATCAAGTCTTCACGGACACACCAATTTCTTCACTTTCAAAGTCTTCATGAAAGTCTTCAGGAATACCAAAATCTTCAGTCGAAGATATTCATTTTTAGGGGTCGACTTTCTCTGTAAATATCAAACTCCTCATAGACTTATAGACCTGTGTACACTCATAAACACATTAGTCCCTTAACCTATAAGTCTTCAATACACCAAAATCACTAAGGGGCACTAGATGCACTTACATTGCATAAAACTTGCATATGTCATCCGCATCATGATAAAAACAATTAAAATGTTTAAAATTATTGTTTGTGTTAAATTGCTAAATAACATATGGGGATGTCCGGAATTGTTGTTTGTTGTTTCCGGCCTCACTTAAACTTGCCTAGATAGGTAGTTTAATTATGTTTCACCTCTTGCCATGTTTATAACAACATGTAATATTGTTGTGTTCCTAAACGAGAGAGAACTAAATAATTGATGTGGTGTTTCATCAATATGCAACTCGTTGCATATTGAGCTCCACTTAACTTGTAGTGTTGTTTGTGCATATTGCCATGCCATGCCTCATTAAACCGGACATGCATCATACTTGTTTGTGCATCATGCCATGTTTATGCTTGTGTGTTTACCATGTTGTTTACTTCTTTCCGGTTTGCTTCTCTCGTTAGCTTTGATTTCGTTCCGGAGTTGTGAGGATTCGTTCAACTACGTCCGTTTGTCTTCTTCATGGACTCGTTCTTCTTCCTTGCGGGATCTCAGGAAAGATGACCATTACCCTCGATATGACTTCTATCTTTGCTTGCTAGTTGCTTCGTTCTATCGCTATGCGGCGCTACCTATCACTTGTTTACCAAGCCTCCCAAATTGCCATGCCAGCCTCCAACCTTTTTCACCCTTCCTAGCAAACCGTTGCTTGGCTATGTTACCGCTTTGCTCAGCCCCTCTTATAGCGTTGTTAGTTGCAGGTGAAGTTGAAGATTGCTCCATGTTGGACCGGATTATGTTGGGATATCACAATATCTCTTATTTAATTAATGCATCTATATACTTGGTAAAGGGTGGAAGGCTTGGCCTTATGCCTGGTGTTTTGTTCCACTCTTTCCGCCCTAGTTTCCATCATACCGGTGTTATGTTCCTTGATTTTGCATTCCTTACGCGGTTGGGTGATTTATGGGACCACCTTGACAGTTCGCTTTGAATAAAACTCCTCCATCAACGCCCAACATTGGTTTTACCTTTTGCCACCTAAGCCTTTTTCCCTTGGGTTCTGCAGACTCAAGGGTCATCTTTATTTTAACCTCCCCGGGCCAGTGCTCCTCTGAGTATTGGTCCAAACAAGAGCCCTTTGCAGCGCCCCCTCAAGGAAACTTGAGGTCTGGTTTTAGTTGTACGGATTGCTCATCCGCTGTTCCCTGAGAACGAGATATGTGCAGCTCCTATCGGATTTTGTCGGCACAGTCGGGTGGTCTTGCTGGTCTTGTTTTACCATTGTCGAAATGTCTTGTAAACCGGGATTCCGAGACTGATCGGGTCTTCCCGTGAGAAGGAATATCCTTCGTTGACCGTGAGAGCTTGTGATGGGCTAAGTTGGGACACCCCTGCAGGGTATAAACTTTTGAGAGCCGTGCCCACGGTTATGTGGCAGATGGGAATTTGTTAATATCCGGTTGTAGAGACCTTGACACTTTACTTAATTAAAACGCATCAACCGTGTGCGTAGCCGTGATGGTCTCTGTTTGGCGGAGTCCGGGAAGTGAACATAGTCTTTGTGTTATGATTGTGCGTAAGTAGTTTCAGGATCACTTCTTGATCACTTCTAGCTTCTCGTCCGTTCCGTTGCTTCTCTTCTCGCTCTTATTTGCGTATGTTAGCCACCATATTTGCTTAGTGCTTGCCGCAACTCCACCTCATTACCACTTCCTACCCATAAGCTTAAATAGTCTTGATCTCGCGGTTTTTGAGATTGCTGAGTCCTTGTGACTCACCAGATACTATCACAACAGTGCAGGTGCCAATGATACTAGTGCAGGTGATGCAACCGAGCTTAGATGGGAGCTCAGTGAAGATCTTGGTCGCTGCTATGTTTCATTTCATGTTGATCAGTACTGGAGCCCAGTTGGGACGATCGGGGATCTAGCAGTTGGGTTATCTTCTTTTCTTTTGGCTTCGTCCATAGTCGGACTATGTGTGTTCTCTGAATGATGTATGAATTATATGTTCATTGTGTGAAGTGGCGATTGTAAGCCAACTCTTTATCCCATTCTTGTTCATTACATGGGATTGTGTGAAGATGACCCTTCTTGCAACAAAACCACAATGTGGTTATGCCTCTAAGTCATGCTTCGACACATGGGAGATATAGCCGCATCGTGGGTGTTACAGAGTGGGTAGGATAGGGTCAAAGGGAAAAGGTGAAACACCTAGTCCTCGTGCTAAACATGTGGCATAAATTCCACCATAGAACCAACCACTTTTGGTGTTATGCTGAAGTCTACGTGCAATAATCCCTCCAAGGTTATAATTCCTTTCACCAGTGAGAGCGGTGTGAATGAGGCTCAAGTCTGGCGAGCAATGTATGCTACAGTATTGCTTGCCTACTATGCATTTCCCATTAAATAATGCAAAAGGCTGGATTGCGGGAAAGTGAACACTTTTTATTCATCCTTGTCTCACTCCTCTATTTTCACTGTAACAAAGGCTAGTTAAGAAGGTCTCATACTCACCTTTTGCTGGCTCATCAAGTGAACTCCAAAATGGAAGTTTGCAATGGTGAGCAAAATTCTCTAGTGGAATAGTAAATGGTTCATCATAAAGCATAAACGACACCCTAGACTCACGTGGAAAATATTTAAATCCTTTGAAAAATGATTCAGTGAGAAGATGGCATTGTTCACACTTATCTGAGAGGTAGGAACAGAGACCGGCATTGTGAACATATTTCTCAAATTCCTCCTTGACGCCCACATGCACCATATATTCATTGCTAGGCCATAGACATGACTTGGTGGCGGCATCTCACGTGGAACTTCCACTTGGTTCAACATAGGACCGACGATCATGACTGTCACTAGAAGATGCCCCCGAGGATTGTGTCCTCGAAGGACTCCTCCCAAATAGGTTCATCATGTCCGCATATAATTTTTCCTATGAACAAAAATCTGAATTTTTAGTTCACAAAATTTTTCCAACAAAACTTCACAAAATTGATAGCAACTACTCATAGGGATACATAGAGGCCATAACAAGCATTCAAACTACTTAGAACACTAAGAATTGAACATGCAAGCACATCTACAACAGAACCAAGAATAGCAATTTATTCAAAGTATAAGCCACTAAAACAAAAACTAATTGAACAACTGATGGAGTCACATTCCAAGCAACAATCCCCCGAAACAGTTTCGGAAACAGAGCTTCAAGCAAAGAGATCAAAATTCGTGGGTTTGAGCTCAAGAACACGGGAGAGAGAGCAATGCGGATTTTTTCTGAAGGTAAGTGATGATGTGGGCTAAAGAGATAACTGAGGGGGCCCACGTGGGGACCAAAACCCACCAGGGCCCGCCTGGGGGTCCTAGCGCGCCCAGGTGGGTTGTGCCCACCAGGTGCACCTCCCTCTGGTAATATTTGCACCAAAAATTCTTAAATATTCAGGAAAAAATCATATAAACTTTGAGGGCATTCTGAGAACTTTTATTTTTGGTCATTTTTTTATTGTACTGGAAATTCAGAAAACAGACAAAACATGGCATTTTATTTTATTTAACTAACAAAAACAAAAAAAAGTAGGGACAGAAGGTAGTGCTTACTAAATTCATCAACTTCATACCGCTAAAAAATGATCCATTAATAAGGTTGATCAAGTCTTATTGACAGCCACTTTCGATTAGCATGAAACCGAAGAACTTGCGTAAATCACTAAGTTACCTCAATTGGGATTTGCATTTCCCCTACAATAAGTATTGCATATTTCTTTTTGGTAGTAGGTATAGGTATTTGAAAACTTTCAATAGTGATTGTCGGAGATTTTTCAATAACATTAATACCATTCACTTCGAATTGTTTCTTCAAAAAGTGCAGCGTATGCTCATTGCCATTAATATGAAAAGAGATCTTGCTTTTATTGCAATCAATAACAGCCCCTGCAGTATTCAAGAAGGGTCTACCAAGGATAATCGACATGTTGTCGTCCTCGGGCATCTCAAGTATAACAAAGTAAGTCAAAATAGTAACATTAGCAACAACAGCGGCCACATCCTCACAGATACCTATAGGTATGGCAGTTGATTTGTCAGCCATTTGCAAAGATATTTCAGTAGGTGTGAGTTTATTCAAATCAAGTCTTTTATATAAAGAGAAAGGCATAATACTAACACTAGCTCCAAAATCACACAAAGCAGTTTCCACATAATTCTTTTTGATAGAGCAAGGTATAGTTGGTATTCCTGGATCTCCAAGTTTTTTAGGCACTCCAACTTGAAAAGTGTAATTATCAAGCATTGTGGAGATTTCAGCTTCCGGCATTTTCCTCTTATTAGTGATGGTGTCTTTCATATACTTTGCATAAGGAGGCATTTTTGAGATGTCAGTCAAGCGAGTGCGCAAAAAGACTGGCCTCAGCATTTCAGCAAAGCATTCAAATTCTTCATTATCTCTCTTTTTAGTTGACTTGGGTGGAAAAGGCATAGGTTTTTGAACCCATGGTTCTCTTTCTTTACCGTGTTTTCTAGCAATGAAGTCCCTTTTATCATACCTTTTATTCTTAGGTTGTGGGTTATCAAGATCAACATGTGGTTCTATCTCAACATCATTATCTAGTTCTTTTGCGTTACTTGGTTGAGAGTCTTCATGAACCTCATCATTATCTTTTTCATTATCACTAGGTGAGTGTTCATTACCAGATTGAGTTTCAGCATCAGAGATAGAAGGTTCATTATCACTATCAGGAGGTTTCTCTATTTCAGGTTCACTAGAAGTATGCAAAGTCCTATCATTTTTCTTCTTCTTTTTCTTTCTAGAAGGACTAGGTGCACTAGTGTTAGCTCTTTGTGAGTCTTGTTTAATTATTTTTGGGTGTCCCTGAGGATAAAGTGGTTCCTGAGTCATTTTACCTCCTCTAGTTGCAACTCTAATAGCAAAGTCATGCATATTATGATTCATTTCATTAAGTAATTCTATTTGTGATTTAGCAACTTGTTCTAACTTACTTTGAACCATAGAAGCATGTTTTCCAACACCTCTAACATCATTTGAGATTCTGAATAACAAGTCGCTCAAGCGAGCAATCATATTAGAATTATATTTCAATTGTTTCATAACATTGGCATTGAAGTGATCTTGTTTTCTAACATAGTTCTCAAACTCATGAAGGCATTGACTAGGATGCATATTGTGAGAATTATCATTATCATTGAACTTCATAAGAGAATTCACCTCTACCACCTTAGGCATTGGTGGTGTATTAAGCCCATGTATTTCTTCAATAGGAGGTAAATTTTTAACATCCTCAACTTTAATACCTTTTTCCTTCATAGATTTCTTGCCTCTTGCATATCTTCAAGACTGAGATATAATATACCCCTCTTCTTCAGAGTGGGCTTAGGCGGTGGTTCAGGAATAGTCCAATCATCATAATTTTTCAATATGTTATTCAATAATTCTTCAGCTTGTCCAACAGTTTGTTCCCTGAAAACACAACCAGTACAACTATCTAGGAAGTCCCTAGAAGCATCGGTTAGTCCATTATAGAAGATATCAAGTATTTCATTTTTCTTAAGAGGATGATCAGGCAAAGCATTAAGTAATTTGCAAAGCCTCCCACAAGCTTGTGGGAGACTCTCTTCTTTAATTTGCACAAAGTTAAATATTTCATGTAAGGCATTGTTTCTTATGAGCAGGAAAATATTTGGCAGAGAAGTAATAAACCATATCCTAGGGACTACGCACACAACCAGGAGCAAGAGTATTGTACGAAGCTTTAGCATCACCCTTTAATGGGAAAGGAAATAATTTGAGAATAAAGTAGTAGCGAGTTTTCTCATCATGAGTAAAAAGGGTGGTCATATCATTCAACTTAGTAAGATGTGCCAGAATAGTTTCAGTTTCATAAACATGGAAAGGATAAGATTCAACCAAAGTAATTAACTCTAGGTTGACTGAGAATTCAAAATCCTTATCATCAATAAAGATAGGTGAGGTAGCAAACTTAGGATCACATTTCATTCTAGCATTCAGAGATTTTTCTTTATACTTGTGTAGTAATTTCTCTAGATCATCTCTATCATTGCAAGCAGGACTATCTCGAGTTGTTTCTTCACTCATAACATAACCTTCTGGTACTTTAGGCAATTCATATCTAGGAAGGCTAGTTCTAGCAGGTGTTTTAGGAGTTTCAGTTTCAAGCTCATCATCAGATTCAACAAAATCATGTTGTATTACTCTAGGAATTTGTTTATCAAGAAAATCACCAGGTGGCACATCATCATTATCAAGCAAGGTACTAGCATCATCATAAGCATCATTCATACTAGAATTAGCATCATCAATAACTTGCAACATATCAGAAATAACATGTGGTGGTGTTGCAAATTTACTCATAACAGAAGGTGAATCTAAAGCAGAACTGGATGGCAGTTCCTTACCTCCCCTCGTATTAGAGGGATAAATCTTAGTCTTTGGATCCTTCATATTCTTCATAGTGATTATGATAATAATCCCAAATGACTCAACAAATATAGCTATGTTCCCCGGCAATAGCGTCAGAAAAAGGTCTTGATAACCACAAGTATAGGGGATCGCAACAGTTTTCGAGGGTAAAGTATTTAACCCAAATTTATAGATTCGACACAAGGGGAGACAAGGAATATTTGAAGGTATTAGCAGATGAGTTATCAATTCAACCACACCTGGAGATTAATTATCTGCAGCAAAGTAGATTGATAGTTTTGATAGTAGTGACAGCAACAACGGTAACAGTAATAATGATAGCAGTAATTTTGTAGCAAGTGTAACAGTGATGATAGAAGTAGTAACGCAGCAGAAACAATATAAGATAAATTCGTAGGCATTGGATCGGTGACTTGATGGATGCTATTCATCATGTGATAGTTATAACATTGGGCGATACGACACTAGCTCAAGTTCATCGATATAATGTAGGCATGTATTCCGTAAATAGTCATATGTGCTTTATTAAAAGAACTTGCATGACATCTTTTGTCCTACCCTCCCATGGCAGCGGGGTCCATATTGGAAACTAAGGGATATTAAGGCCTCCTTGATACGTCTCCAACGTATCTATAATTTTTTATTGTTCCATGCTATTATATTATCCATCTAGGATGTTTTATATGCATTTATATGCTATTTGATATGATTTTTGGGACTAATCTATTAACCTAGAGCCTAGTGCCAGTTTCTGTTTTTTCTGTGTTTTTGAGTTTTACAGAAAAGGAATACCAAGCGGAGTCAAATTGACGTGCCAATTTTTGATGATTTTTTATGGACCAAAAGAAGCCCCTGGAGTGAAAGAGTTGGGCCAGAAGAGTCCCGGGCCGTCCACGAGGGCGGGGGGTGCGCCCACCCCCCCGGGCGCGTGGGCCTACCTCGTGGATGAATCGGGAACCTTCTTGACGTGAGACCTATCCAAAATTCCTATAAATACAGAAAGCTCCAGAAAATAACCTAGATTGGGAGTTCCGCCGCTGCAAGCCTCTGTAGCCACCAAAAACCAATCGGGGCCCTGTTCCGGCACCCTGCCGGAGGGGGGATGTCACATCCCTAGCTTCTGGTAATGCTCTAGGCTAGCTTCATGTGTGCATCATGTTTAAATTCTGAAATTTGAACTGAGGGAAATTGGAAGCCTCAAAACTTAAATAAAAGAGGGGCAAAAACCCTAGAAATCTCATTCATTGCTCCAAAATGCTCTTCTTAAATGTTTGATAATTTTTGGTAAGGGTTCTGGTCCCAACCAAAATATTGAACATTTTTAAGGAATTATTTTTGGGACTTTGGATTTAATTCATTAACTATTTGAATTTGAATTATATTCATATAATTAGAATATAATTTCAAATACCCCTGAAATATTTTATAAGCTTTTGGAAAAGTCCATCTAGCAATATAAAATATTCAGAGGAGTTTTTGGCATTGTTTGAATTATTTTTAAATTCAAAACAGTGGCAAAATAAATTAAATAAAACAAAACAGGAGAAAAAAATAAATAAATAAAAAGAGCAAAAGTCTACCTAACTCACCTGCAGCCCACCTGGCGGCCACCAACCGGCCCAGCCGGCCTAGCCCATCTCCACCCCCCCCTGTCGTCTTCCTCCCTGCCAGGAGGACAGACACCGCGACGCCGCCGCGCGCGCCACCTCCTGCTTCCCCTGGCCACCTCCTGCTTCCTCCCCGAGCCCTCTAACGACGCCACGGAGTCGTCCCCGACCGCTATCCCTCTCTCTGCTCGCTCTGGCTCTCTCCCTCTCTCGATTTGGAGCACCACCGAGAGCCACCGGAGGGCGCCGCCGTCGCATCCATAGCCACCGGCCACCCCTCGCCCTTCCGATGAGCTCAGGAGCTCCGTCCCGACCCCATGAAGCTCCACCACAACGCATGCGACGCCGGGTGCCCTGTAGCCACGCCATCACCGCCATCTCCATCGCCACGGTCGGCAATCGCCGCCGTTCAATTCGCCGCCGACAGGACGTCCCCGAGCCCACTTAGCGTCTCGTCCGACTCCCCGTGAGCTCCTCTTCTCTTCCCCTCACTCCGCGCACTTGATTTCGTCCCCTAGCTCCATCTTCCACCACGGCCGAAGCTCGCCGCCGCCGTGCCTCGTCGCCGTCGTGGCCAGAGCCACTGGAGCTCCCACCTGAGTGCACCATCGTGCTCAGAACGTCTCCATGAGCCCGTTGCCTGCCGCAGCTCGCCCTCTCGTGCCCCCTAGTGGTCGCCCGTGTCTCACCCGAGCTCCAGCGGCCGCAAGCGAGCTCGCCGCCGTCGACTCCGGCCACCCCAGGCCCGGAGACCACGACCATCCGACGCGCCATCGCGCCAGCTCTCCGTAGAGCCAAAGGGCGCACCGAACGGTGCAGTATAGACGAAACCCGAGCCACCCCGGTGCGTCTCCGCCGCGTTTTGGGTCATCGCCGGCGAAACTCCGGCGACTGCCGACGTGGCACGCTTAATTAGTGTTAATGACCCAACTATTAAACCCACAGCCACTGACAGTGGGCCCCCACTCCTGGTCAAACCCCAGCCAGCGCTGGGTTTGACCGGGATTAGGTCCTGTGTCACTGACGTGTGGCCCCCACACGTCAGGTTTGACCCGAGCCAGCCCAGTTGACCCTGCTGACGTCACTGTGACGTGGTGCTGACGCCATAATTCATTTCTGGATTTATTATTATTCAGGAAATTCCAGAAAATGCCTAAAACTTCTAAAAATCATAGAAAATTAACCGTAACTCCAAATTAAATAAATTATATATGAAAAATTATCAGAAAAATTCAAGGAATCCATCTGTACCATTTTCATGCATGTTAGAACAACTTATAGCTGCTGTTTAGCACAAATCAATTAAATTGCATTTGAATAATCACATATGGAGTTTAAATTTGAATCTTGTATTCAAACCAACTTCATTTAATCTGTTGCTAGTTGCATTAGCTCAAAACACATTCATTTTGCCATGTCATGATCATGAATCATATTGTGCATTGCATTGATTGTGTTCCCTTCTGTGTTGCCGGTAATTGTACCCTCTCGATAGACGTGATACCGATGATGTGATCGTTGACACTGATGAAGACTCAATGTTATCTTCAGAAGTGCCAGGCAAGCAAAACCCCCTTGTTCATTCCGATAAAATCCCACTCTCTCGCTCCTGCTCTTTTTTACTGCATTAGGACAACACCGATTCATCTGTTACTTGCTGCGGTAGCTGAACCCCTTTATCCTTTGCATGACCTGTCATTGCCACAGTAAATAGATGAAACCCACTAGCATGAGTAGGAGTTGTTTGAGCCCTGATGTGCCTACTCATTCTTGCTTGTTTGTCATGCCTACTACTGCTTAGAGTTGAGTCAGGTCTGATTCATCGAGGATGAATCAGAGGTGTGTGAACATGTCCTACTATGTGTGAGCTAAGTGTGTGAACACGATTTGGTAAAAGGTGTCGGTGAGAGGCCATGTAGGAGTACATGGTGGGTTGTCTCATTGAAGCCGTCCTTAGGAACTGAGTTCTGTGTTTGTGATCCATGATTCAGCTACTACCATGCATTGGGCCCTGAAATATGACCCCGCTCGACTTCTTATTCACCCTAGTCCTCTGTCCAGGAGTTGCAAGTAGTTTCTGGTGTTTGTAGCTTACTGGAGGCCGTGGACAGCGCTGACCGTAGGGGTGGGCTGTGATGCGGTAGGTACGTGGCACGGTGTACCGAATGCCCGTTTGGTATCTCGGGACCCTGTTCACATCGTTTGGGGCTGTGAGCGAAACTCCGGCCGGATCTCCTCATGGATGGAACCCGAATAGGCGATAAACCTGGACTAGAGACTTGAGTGTTTAGGTAGGTCGTGGTCTACACCCACGGCGGCTTTCGCTTGAAGTCTGCCGAGCACATGTCGTGTCCAGACGCTAAGTGGTGGAAACATGTATGAAGAAGTACACCCCTGCAGGGTTAACATCATCTATTCGAATAGCCGTGTCCGTGGAAAAGGACTTCTGGATTGCTTATATCAGTTCATAGACAAGTGAAAGTGGATACTTTAAAATGCGCAAGATAAGCGTGAGTGCTATGGATGGCGTTCTCGTAGGGAGACGGGAGCGGATCCATAGTGGTGCATTGATATGGTGAATATGTGGACTCGTGTGCGCCACCTCAAAAGAGTCGCTTGCAGTCGTAGTTTAGGATAGCCACCGAGTCAAAGCTGGCTTGCTGCAGTTAAACCCCACCATCCCCTTGTTGAAAATGATGCATATGTAGTTAGTTCTGATGTAAGTCTTGCTGGGTACCTTTGTACTCACGTTTGCCTATTTTATGTTTTTGCAGAGAGACTTCAGTCTCACTAGTAGTTCCACGTGGACTTCGACGTTTAGCTTGATACCTCAGCTACGATCTTGTGCCCTCGGCAGGATCTGATAGATAGTCAGGCTTCTCAGCCTTTTTCATTATAGATGTCTGTACTCAGACATGATAGCTTCCGCTTGTGCTTTGACTTGTATGCTCTGATTGTTGGGTCATGAGACCCATGTTTGTAATATCTCGCTCCTCGGAGCCTATTGAATATTTACTTGTGTCGTAGAGTCATGTTGTGATGCCATGTTGTATTTGCACATATCGAGCATATTGTGTGTATGTTATTGAAATGCTTGGTATGTGTGGGATCTGGCTATCTAGTTGTTTATCCTTAGTAGCCTCTCTTACCGGGAAATGTCTCCTAGTGTTTCCACTGAGCCATGGTAGCTTGCTGCTGCTCCGGAACACTTAGGCTGGCCGGCATGTGTCCTTCTTCGTTCCTGTGTCTGTCCCTTCGGGGAAATGTCACGCGATGAATACCGGAGTCCTGTTAGCCCGCTACAGCCCGGTTCACCGGAGTCCTGCTAGCCCAGTGCTACAGCCTGGATTCACTCGCTGATGACCGACACGTTCAATGTTGGGTCATGGATGCCTGTCCCTGTAAGTTTGTGCCACTTTGGGTTTATGACTAGCCATGTCAGCCCGGGCTCCTTATCATATGGATGCTAGCGACACTGTCATATACGTGTGCCAAAAGGCGCAAACGGTCCCGGGCAAAGGTAATGCGACACCCGTGGGAATACCGTGCGTGAGGCCGCAAAGTGATATGAGGTGTTACATGCTAGATCGATGTGGCATTGAGTCGGGGTCCTGACAGCATTGGTATCAGAGCTTGACTGCCTGTAGGATTACCAAGCCAAACTGGTCGAAGTTGAGTCTAGATATTCTTTAGTTATGTAAGGGAATTGATTGTGGGATGGAACGTAAGGCTCTTTTTACTCCGTATACCTCATGGCCTTCTGATCTGAGTCATCATCTTCTCTTCTACAGGGATTAAGAACTAGGCTATCTCTTCTTTCTATTAGGATCACGTGTTGCTAATCTGTAGACTTATAAGATTGTTGGATTTAAGCTTGAGTTCAGTTCCTACTACCCTTGTATGTTAACTGTTGATCTCGAAACCTTGATATTGTGCTTCTGAGTGGTTATGCCACCATTTTTGTGATTGTCTCAAATCTTTTTGAGCATTTACAGCCGTTATGCTGTCCGAGTCATCCCAGGTTTCTAAATAGTCTGAAGCATTTGCAAAATCCCTTCCTCCTGTTCCGATGTTCCTTTGGGCCAGATTAACCACACTAATCGGTGAGTTGAGGTACTCTGTTGCCTCGACAAATATGTTGGAGATATTATTATGACCCTAGGTGTCCTAGGGGATCATCTAGTAATTTAGCCATGATTTGTGTTCCCAGTGTGATGATTCTGGCCATCATTCTCGAAAGCATCCCGTGATGCTACTTAGTAGTAGGTATTCTACTCCTTGGGTTTTGAACCCGAGATTCACTCTACTTACTTCATGTTGATAGGGTTTGCTAGTTCCTTTAGGATATTAGTAACCTTTGCGATAGTCCTCGAGGTTCGTGGTACATCCTTCTTCCAAATGCCATGAAGTACTTATGGCCGAAGTTCCTCGTTGAACTGAACGATCACAACCAGAGTGCTCTTGATGAGTTCTCCATTATATATTGTGGTTCTGCCAGTCCTACCTCTCTGCGTGGGTTATCCGGAAGAAACATGTGGAACTTGGTTCGACATACTAATCTATGCATCCACAACTCAGAAAATTATATGTTCTTTGAGTTGTCCCTCTTAGTTGTCTTCTGACCCTCGTCTATCATTTGATAGTCAAGAGTATGCGTGCGTTCATTCATCGACGCCTATTACTCTTGTGGTCCGTCAAGCCATTCTATTCCAGAATGACTAGGAGAAACAAACTCCAGTACCTCTTCCATATCCAAGATTGGGTCAAAGAAGTTGTGCTCCGCAGATCAAATTGCTAATCCAGCTTTTGTTCTGTTCTACCTTGGAGTATTACCCCCTTTATGTCAGAATTGTCATGAGGACTGCACCAACTCTCATGAATTTTGACGTAGTGATACTTCTCACCATCACTAGTCATTCCTCGGCCCTCGTGTTGATGCAACCGGAATACCGGCAAATGAATTGTGATGTGTGAAATCAATACTCCCAGCAACCTCGTTGCTTGGTAGTTAAATGGACGATAACCTCATTCTCAGCATATTGATTATTGAATCGTCACCCTAAGACTGATCGTGCTATCTAGTTCTTATTTCGGTGCACCCTTCGATTGATGAGTTAGGATCTTGTCAAGTCCTCACTCATTTGATCATATCGTCTTGCCCTCAAAAGCGAGATTGTTCTCGAGCTTAGTAACATACCGGTGGTTCGTGATTTTCCGAATATCTTCTCAGAAGTATTACCAGGTTGTTCCTTGACTGTTATGTTGAGCTCGTGATCAAGTTGGGTTCTTGTGAACCACCTTCTCTCCAAAAATCGGTGTTAGATATCCCTGAGCTAGTTGGTTAAGCTAGACAACAACTTGGAGAGTTGGAAGATAAAAGCTTGTCTGACTTAGTTCGTTCCAAAGGGATATTCTTGTGTAGGGTGTGCTGAAGAAAGATGATATCTTCATCGATTGGTCCTTGTGATCAGTTGCTGGACCTATTGTCTTATCAATCCTTTGATTTGAGTGTGGGCTATCGTCAAATCAAATCAGTACCAACGATGCTCGTAATGTTGTCTTATTCGTGGTTGATCCCTCGAGCATACACCATTACATCTTTGGTCTGACCAATGCTATCACCGTGTTCACTTAACTATGGAATTCCTTTTAAAAGGAAACCTGGATGAATTGTTGTTGAGCCCATTGACAACATCCTTATTCCCTCCATGATTTGTTGAACATTAAGCTAGTGTTGGAAACTTTTGAAAGCATTTCTTCATGCTAGTTCATGAATCATATGTTCGGATGTAAGAAGTGACTTCCTCCAGTCCATGTGCATTTGATGCAAGTTGCCGCCGTGGATTCGAGAAAGTCAATGTTGTTTCCTTTGGAATCATCCCAAATCAGTCATGCATACGTGCGAAGTATTCTGTGGTTCGGAGACTTGCAACCTCCATTCTATATGGGTCCCTAGCACACCAAGCCACTGATTGATTTGTTCAAGATTAATAAGTTCTAAGTGCTAGTCCCGAAGGTACCAGACGGATTTGTACAAAACTTCGATATCCTCGCTGATGGTTCCCCCTCCTGAACTCGGTAGTGTTTTATTATAAGACTACTTTGTGGTCATGCTTGTCTGGGACAACGTGTTCACATGTTTGTAGCAGAACCAGCTCATGTTTTGGAGCTTACTATCGTAGTTCATTTCCCGAGAATCTCGCAACGTCATCTCGTCGATTTGTGTTGCAAACTTTCATTTTTCTTCCTAGACTCGATGAGCCTGGAATATTCTGACACCAACCAGATCTGAATCTCAGGCAGATATGATGGTTGGAACATTTCCCCAAGAACTATAATATTGGTCTCTCGATAACCGGTAAGGTGGATGTCGTGGCCAACACACCCATCCGGTAGACCTGTTATTATAATATCTTGATTGAGGAAGTTGGCCACCTCCCCATAAGGATTTCGTAGGATTTACCTCCCTAGTTGTTCCTTATGGATTCTTGTGCTCCCGAAGTCCGACCTTTACTTGATGTTCTAGATATCAAACCATATCTATGAATGGGTTACACTAGCACATCAAGAAGAACATTAGAAGCGGAGTGCTAAATGTCTCTCGGTCGATCATCCAGATTTTATTTCCTTGGCCTCGCTAAGATGAAATCTGAGAAGTGTTATCTTCCTTTGCATCTGCATCATCCATCATCATTCATCGTGGTAGCAAGTTGTGTTGCCAGGATCCTTGACACGGATATTGGTAAAACCTTGATGAATGTGGAAATGCTCAAGTTCTTGAGAGCACGCACAAGCACTACGTGTTATCATCGTCACTAACTGGGTTTGCTCTCAGTTCCCTCGGCAATGCTATGACCTTCTCAAACAGTGAATTCACTCTCTATTGTTGAGCCTCTCCCCAGTTACTAGAATCATTCCCATCATTTGCATTTTGTTCCCAGTTTGCACCGCCAATGTGCCATTCTACCATGGGTCTCTTCCATTTCCGGTGATAAGCAAATTCATCCATTGCATTGTCTTCAACAAGGTAATCCACATCATCCAAGTCCGAGTATGCTATTCTACCGACCCCCTCCAAACGATCGCTCGAGAATTGTCTTAGGCTGGTTTAAAGAGTTTCAATGATCTCTGAATCAAAAGTAATTCTTTTTGCCACTTAAGGTAATAATCTACGAATCACCCTCCTCCAGGATGTTTCGTCGTGGTATCATGGCAACTCAACTCCTCGCTACGTTGACAATCGTTTACCACCTTCTTAAGCGTGAAATTGTTGTCTACCTAGTGAACCTTCGTCATCCGTTTCTTTCCACCCCTCTTGATGTGTATCTCGTGTCTCAACCCGAGAGATGGTCCTATGTCTCATTCCGTGAGTTGTTCGATCTTCGAGAAGATCGACCCTTCTAGAGTCTCCTTCTTCCCTCCATGTCATGTTGGCAGGATTTCTCAGAGCAAGACATCAAGACAATGATGGTGAATGAATCAACGTTCAACTGAAGTGCACCCTGGATCGTGAAGATTATACTAGTTGCGTTTACCCTTCACCTTACCCTACGCTTGAATCTCGAGACGAGATTCTTGTTTAGTGGGGGTGAGTTGTCACATCCCTAGCTTCTGGTAATGCTCTAGGCTAGCTTCATGTGTGCATCATGTTTAAATTCTGAAATTTGAACTGAGGGAAATTGGAAGCCTCAAAACTTAAATAAAAGAGGGGCAAAAACCCTAGAAATCTCATTCATTGCTCCAAAATGCTCTTCTTAAATGTTTGATAATTTTTGGTAAGGGTTCTGGTCCCAACCAAAATATTGAACATTTTTAAGGAATTATTTTTGGGACTTTGGATTTAATTCATTAACTATTTGAATTTGAATTATATTCATATAATTAGAATATAATTTCAAATACCCCTGAAATATTTTATAAGCTTTTGGAAAAGTCCATCTAGCAATATAAAATATTCAGAGGAGTTTTTGGCATTGTTTGAATTATTTTTAAATTCAAAACAGTGGCAAAATAAATTAAATAAAACAAAACAGGAGAAAAAAAATAAATAAATAAAAAGAGCAAAAGCCTACCTAACTCACCTGCAGCCCACCTGGCGGCCACCAGCCGGCCCAGCCGGCCCAGCCCATCTCCACCCCCCCTGTCGTCTTCCTCCCTGCCAGGAGGACAGACACCGTGACGCCGCCGCGCGCGCCACCTCCTGCTTCCCCTGGCCACCTCCTGCTTCCTCCCCGAGCCCTCTAACGACGCCACGGAGTCGTCCCCGACCGCTATCCCTCTCTCTGCTCGCTCTGGCTCTCTCCCTCTCTCGATTTGGAGCACCACCGAGAGCCACCGGAGGGCGCCGCCGTCGCATCCATAGCCACCGGCCACCCCTCGCCCTTCCGATGAGCTCAGGAGCTCCGTCTCGACCCCATGAAGCTCCACCACGACGCATGCGATGCCGGGTGCCCTGTAGCCACGCCATCACCGCCATCTCCATCGCCACGGCCGGCAATCACCGCCGTTCAATTCGCCGCCGACAGGACGTCCCCGAGCCCACTTAGCGTCTCGTCCGACTCCCCGTGAGCTCCTCTTCTCTTCCCCTCACTCCGCGCACTTGATTTCGTCCCCTAGCTCCATCTTCCACCACGGCCGAAGCTCGCCGCCGCCGTGCCTCGTCGCCGTCGTGGCCAGAGCCACTGGAGCTCCCACCTGAGTGCACCATCGTGCTCAGAATGTCTCCACGAGCCCGTTGCCTGTCGCAGCTCGCCCTCTCGTGCCCCCTAGTGGTCGCCCGTGTCTCACCCGAGCTCCGGCGGCCGCAAGCGAGCTCGCCGCCGTCGACTCCGGCCACCCCAGGCCCGGAGACCACGACCATCTGACGCGCCATCGCGCCAGCTCTCCGTAGAGCCAAAGGGCGCACCGAACGGTGCAGTATAGACGAAACCCGAGCCACCCCGGTGCGTCTCCGCCGCGTTTTGGGTCGTCGCCGGTGAAACTCCGGCGACTGCCGACGTGGCACACTTAATTAGTGTTAATGACCCAACTATTAAACCCACAACAACTGACAGTGGGCCCCCACCCCTGGTCAAACCCCAGTCAGCGCTGGGTTTGACCGGGATTAGGTCCTGTGTCACTGACGTGTAGCCCCCACACGTCAGGTTTGACCCGAGCCAGCCCAGTTGACCCTGCTGACGTCACTGTGACGTGGTGCTGACGCCATAATTCATTTCTGGATTTATTATTATTCAGGAAATTCCAGAAAATGCCTAAAACTTCTAAAAATCATAGAAAATTAACCGTAACTCCAAATTAAATAAATTATATATGAAAAATTATCAGAAAAATTCAAGGAATCCATCTGTACCATTTTCATGCATGTTAGAACAACTTATAGCTGCTGTTTAGCACAAATCAATTAAATGGCATTTGAATAATCACATATGGAGTTTAAATTTGAATCTTGTATTCAAACCAACTTCATTTAATCTGTTGCTAGTTGCATTAGCTCAAAACACATTCATTTTGCCATGTCATGATCATGCATCATATTGTGCATTGCATTGATTGTGTTCCCTTCTGTGTTGCCGGTAATTGTCCCCTCTCGATAGACGTGATACCGATGATGTGATCGTTGACACTGATGAAGACTCAATGTTATCTTCAGAAGTGCCAGGCAAGCAAAACCCCCTTGTTCATTCCGATAAAATCCCACTCTCTCGCTCCTGCTCTTTTTTACTGCATTAGGACAACACCGATTCATCTGTTACTTGCTGCGGTAGCTGAACCCCTTTATCCTTTGCATGACCTGTCATTGCCACAGTAAATAGATGAAACCCACTAGCATGAGTAGGAGTTGTTTGAGCCCTGATGTGCCTACTCATTTTTGCTTGTTTGTCATGCCTGCTACTGCTTAGAGTTGAGTCATGTCTGATTCATCGAGGATGAATCAGAGGTGTGTGAACATGTCCTACTATGTGTGAGCTAAGTGTGTGAACACGATTTGGTAAAAGGTGTCGGTGAGAGGCCATGTAGGAGTACATGGTGGGTTGTCTCATTGAAGCCGTCCTTAGTAACTGAGTTCTGTGTTTGTGATCCATGATTCAGCTACTACCATGCATTGGGCCCTGAAATATGACCCCGCTCGACTTCTTATTCACCCTAGTCCTCTGTCCAGGAGTTGCAAGTAGTTTCTGGTGTTTGTAGCTTACTGGAGGCCGTGGACAGCGCTGACCGTAGGGGTGGGCTGTGATGCGGTAGGTATGTGGCATGGTGTACCGAATGCCCGTTTGGTATCTCGGGAACCCTGTTCACATCGTTTGGGGCTGTGAGCGAAACTCCGGCCGGATCTCCTCATGGATGGAACCCGAATAGGCGATAAACCTGGACTAGAGACTTGAGTGTTTAGGTAGGTCGTGGTCTACACCCACGTCGGCTTTCGCTTGAAGTCTGCCGAGCACATGTCGTGTGCAGACGCTAAGTGGAGGAAACATGTATGAAGAAGTACACCCCTGCAGGGTTAACATCATCTATTCGAATAGCCGTGTCCGCGGAAAAGGACTTCTGGATTGCTTATATCAGTTCATAGACAAGTGAAAGTGGATACTTTAAAATGCGCAAGATAAGCGTGAGTGCTATGGATGACGTTCTCGTAGGGAGACAGGAGCGGATCCATAGTGGTGTATTGATATGGTGAATATGTGGACTCGTGTGCGCCACCTCAAAAGAGTCGCTTGCAGTCATAGTTTAGGATAGCCACCGAGTCAAAGCTGGCTTGCTGCGGTTAAACCCCACCATCCCCTTGTTGAAAATGATGCATATGTAGTTAGTTCTGATGTAAGTCTTGCTGGGTACCTTTGTACTCACGTTTGCCTATTTTATGTTTTTGCAGAGAGACTTCAGTCTCACTAGTAGTTCCACGTGGACTTCGACGTTTAGCTTGATACCTCAGCTACGATCTTGTGCCCTCGGCAGGATCTGATAGATAGTCAGGCTTCTCAGCCTTTTTCATTATAGATGTCTGTACTCAGACATGATAGCTTCCGCTTGTGCTTTGACTTGTATGCTCTGATTGTTGGGTCATGAGACCCATGTTTGTAATATCTCGCTCCTCGGAGCCTATTGAATATTTACTTGTGTCGTAGAGTCATGTTGTGATGCCATGTTGTATTTGCACATATCGAGCATATTGTGTGTATGTTATTGAAATGCTTGGTATGTGTGGGATCTGGCTATCTAGTTGTTTATCCTTAGTAGCCTCTCTTACCGGGAAATGTCTCCTAGTGTTTCCACTGAGCCATGGTAGCTTGCTGCTGCTCTGGAACACTTAGGCTGGCCGGCATGTGTCCTTCTTCGTTCCTGTGTCTGTCCCTTCGGGGAAATGTCACGCGATGAATACCGGAGTCCTGTTAGCCCGCTACAGCCCGGTTCACCGGAGTCCTGCTAGCCCAGTGCTACAGCCTGGATTCACTCGCTGATGACCGACACGTTCAATGTTGGGTCATGGATGCCTGTCCCTGTAAGTTTGTGCCACTTTGGGTTTATGACTAGCCATGTCAGCCCGGGCTCCTTATCATATGGATGCTAGCGACACTGTCATATACGTGTGCCAAAAGGCGCAAACGGTCCCGGGCAAAGGTAATGCGACACCCGTGGGAATACCGTGCGTGAGGCCGCAAAGTGATATGAGGTGTTACATGCTAGATCGATGTGGCATTGAGTCGGGGTCCTGACAGCGTTGGTATCAGAGCTTGACTGCCTGTAGGATTACCAAGCCAAACTGGTCGAAGTTGAGTCTAGATATTCTTTAGTTATGTAAGGGAATTGATTGCGGGATGGAACGTAAGGCTCTTTTTACTCCGTATACCTCATGGCCTTCTGATCTGAGTCATCATCTTCTCTTCTACAGGGATTAAGAACTAGGCTATCTCTTCTTTCTATTAGGATCACGTGTTGCTAATCTGTAGACTTATAAGATTGTTGGATCTTCTCTTCTACAGGCCCAACAATGTCTACAAGAAGAAGGTTGTGTAGTAGACATCAAGCTCTTTTCTGGCACCGTTGCCGGGGAGGTTAGTGCTTGAAGGTATATCTTTAGATCTTGCAATCAAATCTTTTTGTTTCTTGTTTTATCACTAGTTTAGTCTATAAAAGAAAACTACAAAAAATGGAATTAAGAGTACCTCATATGCTTCATCTTTTTAATTTCTATCGTTAAAATGATGGGAAGGAAAATTGTGCTCAAGTACTAGAAGAAGAATTACATAGAATGCTTGGCATAAAATATGTGAATGACGAGCATGATTGCAATGTTGTTAGTATGAATTCTTTGAATACCCATGATGCTAATGATATGCAAAGCCACAACCTTAGGGATGCTATGCTTGATGAAGACGATATGTTTTGTCCCCCAAGTTTTGATGAGCAAATTTATTATGATGATAGCATGCCTCCTATTTATGATGATTATATTGATGGAAGTGGGTTTGGAAGAGTGTCAACTTTAGGAAGTAATGATCCCACTATTTTGGAGGATGTTGAATCTTATTGTGATAATTATGAAAGTCTATGTGGAGAGGTCATGACTTTATTTAGTGATGATTCCACTATTTCGGAAGAGGTTCCAATTGATTATGAGAACAAAGTTGCTATCTATGATGATTATTGTGATGACATGTATGCTATAAATATTAATGATAACCATGAAACTTGTCATCATGATTTTAATTTTCAATTGGAATATGCTTCACATGATAGTTATTTTGTTGAGTTTTCTCCCACTATTGTTGATGAGAATAAATTTGCTTATGTGGAGAGTAGGATGGGGGAGTCGATGAAATATTCATCCAGCCACCGCAGAGTCTAGAACCACCAGATCCAATCTAGACACCATCTCGGATGGGGTTCACCACCTCCATTGGTGCCTCTCCGATGATGCATGAGTAGTTCTTTGTAGACCTTCGGGTCCGTAGTTAGTAGCTAGATGGCTCTCTCTCTCTCGCTGAATTCTCAATACAATGGTCTCTTGGATATCCATATGATGTAACTCTTTTTGCGGTGTGTTTGTTGGAATCTGATGAACTTTGAGTTTATGACCAGTCATATCTTTTTATATCCATGAAAGTCATTTAAGTTTCTTTGATCTCTTATAAGCATGATCTCTTATAGCCTCGTATTTCTTCTTCGATATTTGTGTTTTGTTTGGCCAACTTGATCTATTTATCTTGCATTGGGAAGAGGTGCCCGGTAGTGGGTTCGGTCTTACGGTGCTTGATACCAGTGACAAAAAGGGAACATACACGTATGTATCATTTCTACTAATGATAAAAAGATGGGATCCATATCTAATGCAATGGATAAACTGTCGGTGTACAAAAGTAGGGGTTCTCCTTTTGACCCCTTTACTTGTGCACGGGCAGTCGAAGCCACGCACCACGACCACACATAGTAGGCCAAAGGAGGGAAGCCGGAGAGAAGCCGAAGGCTTGAGACAAACAAGGCAACATCAAGGACCAAGGGCACAAAGTGCAGATGGGCGAAGCAGGTTTTCCCTGCAAGACCCTTGCCGGGGGCAGCCTCCGCAGCCCCGGCAAGCCCGTTGCTAGGGGCAGCCTCCGCAGCCCAGGCAAGCCCCTTGCTGGGGCAGCTCGCCCACACTAGTGGAGCGGGCCACCCTCGAGCCACGGTCTCCAACATCCATGTTGGACCAGGGCTCGGGAGGCACCTTCATGGTGGCATGCAGATCTTTGTGAAGACATAGAATGCTCAAGATCAGATGAGGATTGGAAGGCAACACTCCCTGTCAAGATCCTTACCAAATAAACCCACAAGACCCCCGGCAAGATCCTTGGCGGGGACGATAGCGCGCCCCGACAGGACCCTTGTCGGGCCATTCGGCAAGACCCTTGCCGGGCCACCCGGCAAGACCCTTGCCGAAGGCGACAGCAGGGCCACTGCCAGGCCCACACCAACCAACTCCCCACTGTCGTTCGCATGTAGCTGCCAGCCCATCCAGCTGGGCAGGCACCTGCGTGGCAACATGCAGCTTCCAGGACAACTCATCACACTCCTGCGTGGCAGCATGCAGATCTTCGTGGAGGCTCCACCACCGCGCCACCTCAGCTGCTTGCCTGCCTACATGGCACCGCATGCATTGCTGGCTAGGGCGCGTGTCGAAGCGAGGAGGAGCAGTGACGGATGGGACGGGCCTCGCTCCCGTCCCCAATAAAGTGAGGGACACCTAAGCCATGCATTAAATGCATCTTGTCCTGTAATACGGGCGAGAAGCTCGCAGTACTGTAGGCCTTTCCACCTCCTGTGTGCCACCGTGGCAGTCCCTTTCGCCTATAAAAGGAGGCCCATGGCATACAGGAAAGGGATTCGGCTCTTTCGAACCATGCATCACCCACATCTAGTTCGAGAGCTCGAAAACACTCAATACATCCACCAAAGCAGGACTAGGGTTTTACGCATCCTCGCGGCCCAAACCTGGGTAAACGATCCTTGTGCCAACTGCTAATCCTGCTCTTCTCACAACCCCGCGCCTCGCAACCGTAGTAGGGATTATTGTGATCCCATAGGTGTCGTTTCCCACCGACATCTTTGGCGCGCCAAGTAGGGGGCGCAATTGTGAGAATCCGGTCTAGCAGTTGACCTAGCTGTTTTTCATTGCCATGGCTCCTAAGAAGAAGACGACCACGGCAATCGGTTCGTCGGGGACCGGATTGCCAGTACTGGTGCGGACCAGTAGCGGGCCAGTCGCGGAGAGTACTCGCGGCGCGGCCCGCGAGCATCCGCGTCGCTCTGGCGGTCCAGGCCTGGCGAGCGGCGTTGTTCGCGCACCAGCCGACGAGCCGCCAGTCGCGGGCTCCAGAGACGGAGTCAGGCTCCCCACAGGTGGCGCAGGGCCCTCTAGGGGCGCCGCCATCCCGCCAGACAGCGGCGTGGGGGCCTCCAAGACGCCAACACCAGCGCCCATGGCGCGCTCTTCTCAGGTTGTGCGTGACGAGTGGCGCCGCCCTGCTGGTGACCCTGGGCGCTGTCCTGGGAAGAGTTCCATGCGCCCTTCACACAACGAGGAAGGCCAGCATGCGCTCCAAGGTGCTGACGGGGATGGCAAACGGTTACGGGGCCGTGATGCGGCTCCTTCTGACGCGGTTAGAAGTCGAGGCGCATCAAGGTCCACCTAGCTTTCGCCGCCACCCACGCTAGTGGAAGCCCTAGCACGCGCGCATCTGCTCCTCGATTTTCCTCCCCTGCATAGAAGCTCGACGAATGGAGGGGCACCGTCCGGAACCTCGTCAGCATTGCCAACAATGATGAGTTGCGGCCGACGGGACCCGTAGGCCATCGCTCCGTCAGGCCACCGCATGTCAGCGGAGGCCGGGCTGGAGGTGATGCGGCCACGATGCACTCCTCTCCTCCATCTCGACCACCGCGTGTGTCGGTCCGTTGCGACGACGCTCATGATGATATCTCCATAGCGTCGTTCGACCCGCGCACCCATCGCGACCAACGCCAGGTTCTTCGAGAGCGAGTTCATGAAGACGCTCGAACCACCATCGAGCGCCGGCGCGACGTGCGCCACCAGTCGGACAAGCGGATAGGGCCCACTATGGACCACCTAGCACCGGGAGGCTATGGTGGCCTACCTTACGAGGTAGGTTGTCCGACTTTCACCCGTGAGCTGCGGCAGTTCCAGTGGCCCTCCCACCGCACGTTCAAGCCCGACATTGGCGAAAAGTACAACGGCAAGACTCACCCATCGGAGTTCCTCAGCATCTACACCATAGAGATGCAAGCTACTGGGGCCCGCGACGACAAGGTGCTTGCCAATTACTTTCCGTTGGCACTCAATCCCAATGTTATGTCATGGTTGATGCACTTGCTGGTAGACTCCATTTCTTCTTGGGCGGATCTGTGTCATGAGTTTGTTGGCGCCTTTACTGGAGGCCACCAAGCTCATGGCCAGGCGAGTGATCTGCATATCATCCCCAGAAGGAAGGAGAAAACTTGCGCAAGTACATCCAAAGATTTTGCCGAGTGCAGTACAACATCCCCGACGTTCATCCTGCCGCCGTGATCAGTGCATTCCATCAGAACGTACGCAGTCGTAAGATGCGTGAAGAGCTGGTGATGAACAAGGTCAGGGATGTGGCCAAACTTTATGTTCTGGCCGATTGGTGCACTCGCGTTGAGGAGGGAAGGAAGTACCCCAGCGAAGACGTCGGCGTGGAAACCGACTCCACGGATGATACCGCCACCCCGGTGAAAAAGGGCGGTGCCGTAACAGGAAGCACCGGAGCAAGACTATGCTTGCTGTCGAGGGATCCGACGATACCGGCGCCATCAAGAAACCCAAGGCAAGTGACCCCGGCAAGGAGGTTGCCGGGTGTGCCGCTTGCCGGTCCTTGGCGGCTGCCGACAAGCCAGTGGGCTCCGACAAGCAGTATTGCAGGATCCATCGCACCAAAGGCCACGATCTCCAGAACTGCCGGCAAGTAGAGCTGCTCACTGAGAAGCAGAAAGCCGAATACGAACGGCGGGACAAGGAGAAAGGCCAAGAAGGTGCCGAAGGGTCCGGCAAGAAACATGGCGGCCAAGGGGGCCACCGCAGCAAGGACAATCAGGAGGAGAGGCCCGCTCGGGGCCGTGACAAGAAACAGGAAGACGATGATGGTGAATAGGACGATGAGTCCGGCGACCACGAGTTTCAGAAAGCCACAGAAGCCATGTGCATTGACGGTGGCGCCTTGCAACATACATCCCACCGCCAGCTCAAGCAGTGGGCGCGTGAGATCACAGTGGTGGAGCTGTCGGTTGACGCACGGAAGCCACTGAGGTGGTCCAGTATGCCTATCATCTTCGACACCGAGGACCACCCTGACCGCACTACTGCGGTCGGGTGCTTCCCTTTGTTGGTCTCACCAACAATACGCAACCTCAAGGCGACGAAGATGCTGGTTGATGGCGGGGTCGGTCTGAACTTGATCTTGCCTGTCGTGATCAAGAGGCTGCAAATCCCTGATGGAGACCTCGAGGAGACATGCACGTTCCAAGGGGTCAACCCAGGGAGGATCCAGCCGAAGGGAAAGGTCACGCTGCCCGTGACGTTCGGAGGCGAGCTGAACCACAGGACAGAGAGGATTATCTTTGATGTAGCCGAGATCCCTTTGCCCTACAGCAGGATCCTCGGCCGCTCGGCACTAGCCAAGTTCATGGCGCCTTCACATTACGCCTACAACATGCTGAAGATGCCCGGGCCGATGAACATCATCACCGTCCCCTCCGACAAGAAAGACTCGTTGATTTGCACCGACCAACTCTACCGGGAAGCAGTTGCAGCAGCTGCCGCCAAGGCACCTGCTTTGCCGATGGAGCCCCAGGAGAGAAAAAGACCGGCGAGACCTCTCGCACCTACTCCGGCAAGCGCACCTCTTCGGGGTGTTGCGCTCCCGTTGAGGAAGTGCCAGAGAGCTCCGCCGGCAAGAGCAAGAAGTCCAGAGCTGCACCACCAGAAACCAAGAAGGTGCCCGTCAAGGAGGACGGTTCAGGGGGAGCTTTCACCATAAGCTCCACCCTCGACATCAAATAGGAAAGCAAGCTCGTCACTTTCCTGCGGGAAAATGTCGATGTGTTTGCATGGTGAGCCTCCGACATCCCCTGCGTTCCCAGGGAAGTGATTGAGCACCATCTTGCTGTCTGTCCTCATGCGCGGCCCGTCAAGGAGAAGGTCAGGAAGCAAGCTCTAGAAAGGCAGGAGTTCATCACGGATGAGATCAGAAAACTAGAGGCGGCAGGCTTCGTAAGAGGAGTACTCCATCCGATGTGGTTGGCCAATCCGGTAGTGGTGCGCAAGGCAAACGGGAAGTGGAGACTGTGTATTGATTACACAGACATCAATAAGGCTTGTCCAAATGATCCCTTCCCGTTACCGCACATTGACCGGGTTGTTGACTCCACGGCTGGGTGTGACCTGTTATCATTCCTCGACGCCTACTCGGGGTACCACCAGATCTTCATGACAAAAGAGGATGAGGAGAAGACATCATTCATCACCCCATGTGGTACGTATTGCTTTTTCGGATGCCTTTCGGGTTGAAGAGTGCTGACTCAACCTTTACAAGAGTGGTCCAAATCGGTTTTGAGCCCTAGCTACATAGAAATATGGAAGCTTATATGGATAACATAGTGGTCAAAACCAAGGACAAAGCAACACTTGTGCAAGATCTGGAGGTAACATTTGCAAACGTGTGCAAGATCAACCTCAAATTGAACCATGAGAAGTGTGTCTTCGGCGTCCCGTCTGGCAAGCTTCTCGGATTCTGTGTGTCCTAGCGCGGGATTGAAGCAAACCCAGATAAGATCAAGTCCATTGAGCAGATTGACGCACCCAAACAGATCAAGGACGTGCGTCGGCTCACTGGCTGCATTGCCGCCATGGGCCGATTCATCTCCAAGTGTGCGGAGCGTGCCCTTCCTTTTTTCAAGATCTTGAAGAAAACAGGACCGGTAGAGTGGACCCTGGAGGCCGAGGCGGCGCTGCAGGATTTGAAGAAATACCTCTCCTCTACCCCAGTGCTGGTTGCGCCCAGACCACAAGAACCGTTGCAGCTGTATCTAGTGGCAACAAATCAGGTGGTTAGCGCCTCGCTAGTGGCGCAGAGAGAGGTCGACAAGGAGGCGGCAGCAGCGGCAGAGTCAACAGATGGCAAGCCGGAACCCTCTCTGGCAGGGCTCGGTCTCGGCAAGAGTGAGTCCCCGGCAGAGGCTAACGCCAGTGCGACAGGGCCCACGCGACTGGGTGAAGAGGCACAGAAGAAGAAAATGGTGCAGCACCCAGTTTACTTCGTCAGCTCCCTCTTGCAGGGGGCTAGGTCGAAGTACTCAGGTGTGCAAAAGCTGCTCTTCGGCCTTCTTATAGCCTCGAGGAAGCTGCTCCATTACTTCCAAGCGCACAAGATCATGGTGGTCACCCGCCTCCCGTTGCAGCGGATACTGCATAACCCAGATGCGACGGGAAGGATCATGGTACGGGTCCCTGGAGTTATCAAGTTTCGGTTTAAAGTTTGAAAGTACCTCGACGATTTAGAGCAGAGTCTTGGCGGAGTTTGTTGTAGAATGGACCTCAACACCCGACGAAGAGGTGCAGGAGACAGCCCTCCCCGGCAAGGAAACGAGCTGCAACTGGATCATGTACTTTGATGGGGCCTTTTCACTGCAAGGCGCCGGTGCCCGTGTGCTGCTTGTTGCACCCACCGGAGAGCACCTTAAGTATTTCATCCAGATGCACTTCCCCCGGGAGATGTCAACTAACAACACCGCCGAGTACGAAGGTTTGCTTGCCGGTCTCAGGATCGCGGCGGACCTCGGAGTCAAAAAGCTCATCGTCAGGGGCGACTCACAGCTCGTCGTCAGGCAGATCAACAAGGATTATCAAAGCCCGTTGATGGAAGATTACGTAGATGAGGTGAGGAAACTGGAGGAGCGCTTTGATGATATACAAGAAGAGCATGTCCCTCGGATGGAGAATGACATCACCGACTACCTATCGAAGCGCGATGCCCTCAAGCTACCTGTGGAACCAGGTACTTTTGTACCTCAGTTAACTCAACCATTCGTTGAGCCATCAACTGGGCAGAACAAGCAGAGGAAGCTAGGCTCCGGTAAGTACTTCCCCATCGAGATCCTCGGAGCCGCCGGCGAAGATGTTGCCGTGGATGCCGATCATGCCACATGGCAACCGACTCTGGCAGGGCCTCAGGTCATGGCCGTGGAGGCGGCCGCTCCCGTGGCAGAAGAGGTGCCTTTAGTCCTTGTCGTCGAGCCACAGGCTCCAGCATGGGCGTAGCGCACTGTACGATTCCTCCAAAAAGGAGAGCTTCCTGAGGAGCAGGAAGTGGCAGAGAGTAGCCCGCCGGTCTGCTTTGTACCAATTCGTTGATAACGTATTGTACAGAAAAAACCGAATGGGGTGAAATTGAAGTGCATCTCCCGGGAGGAAGGACTAAAGCTGTTGGCAGAGATACATGGACGCATATGTGGCTCCCACATAGGGTCGAGGGCCCTTGCCGGCAAGGCTTTCCAGCAAGGTTTCTTCTGGCCCACCGCCCTCCAGGATGCGACAGCACTAGTAACCAAGTGTCAAGCGTGCCAGTTCCATTCGAAGAAGCTTTATCAACCAGCTCAAGCCCTTCAAACTATCCCTCTCTCCTGGCCCTTCTCGGTTTGGGGGCTCGACATATTGGGCCCTTTCCCCCGTGTTGTCGGGGGCTTTGAGTACTTGTACATTGCAATTGACAAGTTCACAAAGTGGCCAGAAGTGGAAGCAGTGAGGAAGGTGATGGCGCAGTCAGCCATCAAGTTCTTCAAGGGGCTAGTGTGCCGTTTTGGGGTACCCAACAGGATTATCACCGACAACGGCACACAGTTCACAAGCCACGCCTTCATGCAGTACATTGAGGATCTCGGCAGCAGGGTCTGTTTTGCTTCCATGGCACATCCACGGAGCAACGGTCAAGCGGAGACAGCAAATGTTGATCTTCTGCAAGGCTTAAGAACGAAGACTTTTGACAGGCTGCGCAAGAGTGGAAGGCGCTGGATTGATGAGTTGCCGGTGGTTCTTTGGTCGATCAGAACGATGCCAAATCGAGCCAGCGACCAGACACCCTTTGCCCTGGTCTATGGGGCAGAAGCAGATCTCCCCACGGAACTCATATACGGGTCACCTCGAGTGCTCGCTTATGATGAGCTTGAGCAAGAGCGATTGCGGCAAGATGACGCGACGCTCCTTGAGGAAGATCGTCTCCAGGCGGCTGTTAGAGCAGCACGCTACCAGCAAGCCTTGCGCCGCTACCATAGCCGCAAGGTTCATGCCCAGAGCTTTGAGGAAGGCGACCTTGTTCTTCGGCACGTTCAGTCGGCCAAGAATTCCAACAAGTTGACGCCAAAGTGGGAAGGCCCTTATCGGGTAACGCGAGTCACCAGGCCCGACGCAGTACGGCTGGAGACCGAAGATGCCATTCCAGTGAGCAACTCCTGGAACATCGAGCATCTCCGCAAGTTTTACCCATAAGGCGCGGCTGCCGGGCCTCCCGGCAAGCCACCCTTTTGTACGAGCCTTGTCGGCAAGGCATGTAACCCTTTGTACAAAGCCAGGCGCAGACCCTGAGCATAAATAAACAAAGCGCTAGCGCCCTAAGTTATAGCATGCATGCTAGGTTGAGTCTCATCCTTGGTTAGGGTTGATAGTGCTTAGCAGTGACTAACCCCTAGCTTAGAGGTCGAGTGCAAGTCTCTCTGTTCTTCCCTACCTTCTTTGGTTCGCAGGGCACGTCAGTATTCTTGCCAAGCTATTTGGGAAGAAAGGAGACGGACCGGCGCCCGGACCCCTGGCAAGCCAAAGTTGCCGGGGGCTGCAAGGACAAGGATCTATCCGTGGCAAGCTAAGGTTGCCGGGGGCTGCAGATCCAGATAATTTTCTCATCCTCTATCATGCATTTCGTTATGGACTGGGATATGTGAAACATCGTTTCATCCCTAGACTGTCGTGCTCCCCTTTTTCCGTACCCGGGGACTATCTCCTGTGGCCGAATTTGGCCGTAGTCGCGGCAGCAAGGAAATGAAGCGAGGAGCCTAAGCCCACCTCATCCCTTCCTCCACCAAGGGTGTAAGAAAGGTCGAGCGGAGTGGGGGGACGACAAGGCCTGTTGCCGGGCGAAAAGCGTTTGTCTTGGAAGATAACAAGCACTAGTAGAAAAACACCTATTAGTCCCGGTTCGTAAGGGCCTTTAGTCCCAGTTCATGAACCGGGACTAATGGGTCGTTACTAATACCTCCACCCATAGTCCCGGTTCAAACACGAACCGGGACCAGTGTGCCTCCACGTGGCCCTATGCGCCGAGCCCAGTCAGGGGGCTCCAACCGGGACCAAAAGGCATCCATGCGTCTGCATTCCAGTGGCTGGGGTTTTTGTTTTTTTTAAAGGAGGGGGGTTGGGGGTTTTGGGGGGTTAATTTAGGTGTTTCATATATTGTGTTACCTAGCTAATTAATAGAGAGAAGTGTCCTCTCTTATGTCTGTGCTTGGTCGACGCTACGTACTATATATACATAAGTGATCGAGAGAACCATTCAGTACAGAAGTTCGTCATGCATACCGAGAGCAGTGATCGATCGACCTCTCTGTCGGGGAAAACTGATCCACGAACACCTATGGGGCCGGCGGACCGAGCCCCTTTTGGTTCGGCGGGGGGCGGGGATCACACGAAGAGCAGATCGAGGCGAAGCACACGAGCAGTTTACCCAGCTTCGGAGCTCTCCAGAGAGATAACACTCCTACTTCTGCCTGTTTGATTATCTTGTGTTCTTGCTCCAAAGAGGGAGAGCGTAGTGTTTTTCTGGGTTCCCAACCAGTCGAACCCCCTCCATGTTGCGCATGGGCCTCCTTTTATACGCTAAAGGGGTCACCGACAGGTGGCAACGCAGAGAAGGGTACAAATGTAAAAAGTGAGGTGGTTGGTATAGTTACTTGTATAGTGCACCCTACCTAACCCTGACGGCAGGGGACAAGGGCATTAAATGCCCGTCTGAGTCGCCCAAACAGTGCAGAAAAGGACCGTTAGGGGCGCCACCGTTCGCCACGATGGCGATCTTGTCAGCTTCGCATGCCACTGCGCACCGCTGGCTGCACAGCCTCCCGCCACGCGCGCCTGGAGAGGCCCCCAGAGCGACACGTTGGTGGATGCGCTGGAGCGTGGGCACAGAGTGGCCGCCTGCGGCGGCAAGCGCCTTGCCGCTGCTGTTATCTTGTCGGGTCCGGAAGCTTGTCGCTCACCGGGCCTCGAGGTACCTTGGTTGGTCTTCCCGGCAAGCTCCTCTTGCCGGGGCCTTGTTGCCTTGCCGGAGCGCGTGGCGCGTCGCGGCAAGTTCCTTGGAGTGCCTTGGTTGGCCTTCCCGGCAAGCTCCTCTTGCCGGGGCCTTGTCTCCTGAGCTTAAATACTTTGTTCTTGAATGGCTCCAAGGGAACCACGGAGGATCTTGGCGTTCGCCCGGCAAGCCTTGCCGCGGGGTGCTGCAACTGCCCGTGCACAAGTTCGGGGTACTAGGGTACCCCTATTCTAGTACACCGACAGGAGCCCCCGGGCCTGGGCCAGACACGGTGCCGAGCGCTGTTGGGCCAGGCCCAAGACAGGGCACGGGCACACGCGGACTGGGCCACGCCGAATCTCGCTCCGTATCCACCGCGCTCTCCCCTAACGGCACGCGTTGAATGCGGCGTCGTGGGAGAGATCGTGGGTGGTTCTTTATTCGGAAGGGCGAAACGTCCGCCCCGTCCCTCTTTATAAGCAGAGGAAACAGGGGCAGTTCGTTCCCCCTCGCTGGTTGCTACTACTCCATCTTCACGAACCTCCGCCGCTCCCCCCTTCTTCTCGAAGCCGAGAGAGCAGCGCTCCGCCCCCCATTGCCACCAGCATCACCAACGCCGTCGACCTCCCCCACCACCTCCGCCATGGCTCCGAAAGCCGACAAGGGAAAGGGCGTGAAGTCGGCCGAGGCGCAGCGGCTCGCGGCGCTGCGGAAGGAGCGGGCGATCTTCTCCCCCCAGCTCGGCGCGAAGGAGCTGAGGGAGTACTTCTACCTCTTTTGGGCGACGGAGACGCGTGCGCATCCGCGCACGAGGGTACTCCCGGCCGCTGCTTCGGAACTGGCTCCAAACGGGTACCCATTCTTCGCGCTGTTCTTCTATTGCGGGCTCTGCCCGCCCTTCTCGGAGTTCTTCTGCGATATCATGAACACCTACGGCCTCCGCCTCCTTGATTTCACCCCCAACGCCGTTCTGACCATGGCAGTTTTCGCACATTTGTGCGAAAACTTTGTCGGAGTCCACCCCAATGTTGCCCTTTTCCGCCACTTCTTCATGCCTCGGGTAGAGAGAGGAGAGCCGCTTGCCGGAGGGATCGCCTGGATCTCGAGAGTCGGCAAGAAGGAGGCGTACTTGGAGGGTGAGCTCCGCAGCAAGTGGGAGGAGTGGAGAGCGGAGTGGTGCTGGATCGTCGAGGAGAATCCGCAGCCCTTCACCGCCGTGCGCCAAGCTCCAATAGTGCGCGGCAATGACTGGAGCAACGTGGCCCCGGAAGACGAGAGGCTGAAGATCGCCATCACTAGGATCCTTCGCCTCAGGCTTGCCGGGCTCACTGTAGGCGCAGATTTCCTCCGCCGCCGCATCGCCCCCCTGCAGGAGAGGGGGAGGCCCGCCTGGGAATTCAAGAACTCGGCGGACATCATGAGGCTGCGGCCGGGCCTCAACTACAACTTCACCGTCTTGGAGCTGGATGCAATGCTCCTGGAGTTGTTCAAACGCGATCCCCAGCACCCATTCACGCTGGCGAGGGGCGTCGTTCCATTGTGCAATAATTCTTCGCTTGACCGGATCCGCGCCATGATGCCGTTGTGCGATTCACACGGAATCGTTCCAACTTGGCAAGAGCCTGCGGATGACGTCGTGCAAGCGTTCTTCGACAACTTGGAAGAAGTGCCGGTCCGCGCTGACGAGCAGAAGAGCCTCACCCGTGACACCACCGACGAGGAGCTGCAGCGCATCGCCACTAGGGCGGAAGAGGTTGCGGCCGCAGCTGCCGCGGGCGCGTTCGGGTTCACTGTGGAGGAGGCGGAGGCGGCAGAGGCGGCAAACCTCGCCGAGCGCGCGGAGTTCATTGGCGAGGAAGAGCCTGCCGGCTCTGAAGCTGAGCCGAGCGAGGCCGGCGAGGAAGAGCCCGAGCCTTCAGAAAGCTTGCCGCAGGCGGAGCCCCCGGCCCCGCCAAGAAGGCGTCTTCGCAGGGCCGCGGACGTAGCGGGGCGGCAGCCGGGTCAACAGCCGCCGAGCCGTGCGACACGCTCTACCGCGGCAAGCAATGTTGCCGCGGGAGCGCCTCACGCAGCAGCGGCAACTGGAGCGGGATCTTCCCGGGCCACCGCCACCGCCCCCGCCAAGCGGGCAAGGGATCCTACTCCTCCGCCTCGCCGCACCGGAGGGGAGCCGGACTTCGATCTTTCCGCGCTCAGCTCCGACGAGGAGGAAGAAGAGTAAGTTTCTTTGGTGCTCTTGTAGTTCTTCAATCTTGCTGTTTTTATCTTGTATCTGACTTGCTTCAATCTGAACTCCTTTCTTTTCAGGACGCTGGCCCAGAGAGCGGCGAAGAGGGCCAAGGCCGCGGTGATTGTCATCGAAGATGACCCCACCGTGTCAGCAGGGGGTGGGTCCGAGACCACCTTGACGGACCCGGCAACCACTCCTCAAAGCAGCCCCCAGCGCAGCCCCCAGCGTAAGTTCATAGTTAGCTTTCTGCTGTCAGGCGCGCATGAGTGCTTTTTCCTTTGTTGATATCTTGCTTGTTGATTTGTGTAGGAGCAGAGCAGCCATATCAGGAGCGCCCGGAAGCTGGTCCCGAAGTGCCATCTGCTTCGACTACGCCGCCAAGGGAGGAGTCCCCGGCAAGGGAGCGCTCTCCGGCAAGGGAGAACTCTCCGGCAAGGGGCAGTTCTCCAGCAAGGGACAGCACCGTCGATCCTGCGGCGGCCGAGACCGCAACTGCAGATCTTGGCACAGGTAATTCACTTGTCCAAAAACTTTCCCTTGGGTTCTTCTTCTTCTGATTTTCTTCTCTTGGATTTTTGATTGATTTTTCTCCCTTCTTCGTTCTTCAGACCCATCTGCTGCTGAGCCAATGGAGACAGAGGGCGCCGGCGAGGAAGGCGCGCATGGCAGCACTGACGACGCCGCCGCCAACGAAGAAGGGGCCGGTGCTGATGAGACCGCCGGCGAGGAGGCCGCCAAGGCTGCCGCCGCAGAAGCCGGCGAGGGGTCGGGCGATCGCACTGACGACCCTGAGGCCGCAGGAGCGCCAGGCGCTGCGCCGACCGCCGATCCCTCTGCCGCTGCTGCGGAGCCGGGCTCCGAGGAGCCCCAGCCCGGCGCCTACTTGAAGGCCGGCGACGATATCTTCATCAAGCTACCCTGGGCGTCGAGCTCCAGGGCGCCGGTCGAGGGGGAAACTTTCGATGAGGAGGTGCTCGCCTCCGCTGGACTGTCGTTGGTCGACGCGCCCAGCAGCAGCAGTGGCGAGCCTGAGGAGGAGCAGCTGCTGCGGAAGCTGCTGTCACTCTACCGCGCACGGCAAGCCAAGCTGGCTTCCCGGGAAGCGCTTGTCGCGAAGGCGGGAGTTGATATGGAGAAGCGCGCGGAGGAGCTCCGGGGCCACAATCAAGAAGCTCTCCGGTCCCTGGCACAGGAGCGGGAGCGACTCGCCGAGGAGCGCACGGCCTTCCTTCTCGAGAAGGCCGAAGCTGAGGAGGAACAAAGGCTGGCCGCCGAGAAGCAGTCCGCGCGAGAAGGCGAATTGGTGCAGCGGAAGGCCAACCTCGACAGCTACGAGGAGGAGCTCGCCGAGCGCGAGCAAGCACTTGGCGGGGCGCTCAAGGAAGCAAAGGACGCTGCCGCAACCGCAGAGGCCGCCAAGAAAGAGCTGGAGGAGAAGGTGGCGCAGCTGGAGGCCAACATCGGGAAGAGCGGCGAGGAGCTTGCCGCGCTCAAGCGTGAGCGTGAGAAGGATGCTGCCGCCCACGGTGAGCTGCAAGGTCTTCTCGCTGAGAGGGGCAAGGAGCTCAGCGCCGCCAAGGATTCCAATGCAGACCTGGAGTTGAAGCTGGCCACGCTGACGCAGACGCTGGACGACGCCAAGGAGCGGGAGAAGACCTTGTCGGAGAAGGTCAAGGCTGACAAGGCGCTGCTGGAGAGCATCGCAGTTACCCAGAACTCATTCAGAGATACTGTGGAGCACTGGACCGAGGGTCTGGTGAATATTGCCGCAGTCATCGACGAGGAGCTGGCGCAGCTGGGGATGGAGGACTTTGGGTATCCCTCCGACGAGAATCTCCAACCCAGCGCCAAGCTCAGCCTGTTCTTCAAGGGCGTGGCGACGGCACTCCAGCGGCTCCGGGAGAGGATCCCAAAGCAGCTGGCCGACGAGTCGCGCAGAATCTGCGCCGGAGTTCTCCAGAAGGTGCTGATGAAGGTGGCCTTCCGCAATCCAGGCCTCAGCTTCACCAACGTCCTCAAGTCCTTGCCGCCAGACGCCGATCGGGACGCACTCAAGGCCCTTGTCGCACCCATTGTGGACAAGGTGAGCGAGATCAAGAGGGTTGAGGGCGATCGCGTAGACTAGGCCGCCCATTTCTTCTTTTCCCTTGTCGCTGCTAATCATGTTATGAAAACAGTCTGTTAGAGCTGCGACAAGTTATCTTGTAATATAACTTTATTTCTATTATCAATTTCTATGTTATTTCCTCTACTAGATTCCTTCCTTTGTATGTTTTTACCCTACGCTTCTAGGGAACTTGTCGGCGCAGGCACCCGAGCCGCGAGCGCTGGGTGCGGAACGTCAGCAGCCTGCTGGCGGCGCTGCTTCCAACAAGAAACCTTGTCACAGCTAGATGCAGCACACTTAAGTTGTTGAGCGGACTCGAAACAAAGTAAGGGCGCAACTAGCCACGAGTTGGTTCCTCCGCGCACAGGTTTTCCATACAAAGCAGGGTCGTTCGAGGAAGATAACTCAAAAATTTAAAAATTGATTGCTCAAACTTTGGCAACTTATCTTTTCTGTCGTTTGCTTCCCGGCAAGGCAAAACTTTGCTTAAACGACGCCTGGTCCATACCACAATCTTCTCCTTCCCCCCTGGCAAACTTGTGTGCGAGGGAACCTTCTTTTCCTTTGTTGAAAAAAAAGAAAGAGGAGAAAATAATGATATGGACCCCTTCGGCTCGTTATTGCTTACCGGATGTAGGTGCTGCACAAAGTGTCAGATGACGCATGCAAGAAAGAAACTAATGCATGAAATGGACAAGTTGTGCGGAGCACGTGGGGTTTTATTTATGCACGGGATCTGCGCCCGGCTTTGTACAAAGGATTATATGCAACAGCGGCAAGACTTGTACAAAAGGTGGTTGCCGAAACGGGTTCCGGCAACCGCGCCCTACAGGAAAAACTTACAAAGATGTTCTATGTTCCAGGAGTTGCTCACCGGAATGCCATCTTCGGTCTCAAGGCGGACAGCGCCGGGCCTAGCGACTCGTTTCACCCGATAAGGGCCTTCCCACTTTGGCGTCAACTTGTTGGAATTCTTGGCGGACTGAACGCGCCGAAGAACAAGGTCGCCTTCCTCGAAGCTTCTGGCCTTAACTTTGCGGCTATGGTAGTGGCGCAAAGCTTGCTGGTATCGAGCAGCTCGTACAGCAGCCTGAAGACGATCTTCCTCAAGGAGCAGCGCGTCGTCTTGTCGCACCTGTTCTTGCTCAAGCTCATCATAAGCGAGCACTCGAGGTGATCCGTATACGAGTTTCGTGGGGAGAACTGCCTCTGCTCCATAGACTAGAGCAAAAGGCGTCTGGCCAGTGGCTCGATTTGGCGTCGTTCTGATCGACCAAAGAACCACCGGCAGCTCCTCGATCTAGTTTCTTCCGCACTTGCGCAGCCTGTCGAAAGTTCTGGTCTTGAGCCCGCGCAGCACTTCAGCATTTGCCCTCTCTACTTGACCGTTGCTTCTCGGATGAGCAACAGAAGCGAAGCAGACCTTGGCGCCAAGGTCTTGGACGTACTGCATGAAGGTGCGGCTCGTGAATTGCAAACAATTGACCTGAAGAACTTGACTGCTGACTGTGCTGTCACCTTCCTCACTGGCTGCACTTCCGGCCACTTTGTGAACTTGTCGATTGCGACGTACAAGTACTCAAAGCCCCCGACAGCTCGGGGGAAAGGGCCGAGGATATCGAGCCCCCAGACCGAAAATGGCCAGGATAAAGGGATCGTCTGGAGAGCTGGCTGGCTGGTGTACCATCATGAAAGCCCTCTTCTTCATCCAGCTGACCATCGGTGTCGAGGAGAAATGACGCAACATCATCACCTCCATTTGCGATTATCTCCCCCAACATCGCTTCTGTTTCTTCGTCTCGTGAGTGCTCCATAGTTTCTGCAAATATTTACAACATGTCAATTATTATTCAAACATGGTACAGATGGATATATATATATATATATATATATATATATATATATATATTAGTGGCAAACGTAGAACTAGCTAGCTAATCACAATAAGGAATCATGTTAGTGGCCTCGACGCTGCTTCTCTAGGGTTTGGGGTCGCCTCGACACAACGCTTCAAGGGTTTGGGGTGGCCTCGAGGACAACGCTCTTTTAACTTGGTAAATTTGGGCGGCCTCGAGAGAGTTAATTTGTCGGGTAGGGGCGCGGCGGGAGGGGGTACGAGACCAACATCGTTTTCTCTCTAGGGTTTGGATGTCCTCGAGAGTTTTGGTCGAGCAAGAGGGCCGAGGGCTGGGGGGTGCTGCCGTTGTATAAGTTATCACTGTCAAGAGGGGGTATATATATCGACCGCCCCTCATGTCGAAGTTATCTAGAGGGGGTTATATCGACAACGACGCGACATACATATAGATGGGAAAATAATGTTATTGGGGAGGGGGTATCGGTACCACCCCCTCGTGTTGAAGTTTCTTCTTTCTCCTCTATTCCTTTCTTTCTTCTTCTACTCTTCTTTTTCTTCTTCTCCCTCGAGAAAGGAAAATAATTAAGGAAAAGGAAGAAAAGAGGAAGAAGGAAGAAGGAAGAAGAAGAAGAAAAAAAGAAGAAAAAAAAGAGGAGAAGAATAAAGGAATAGAGGAGAAGAAGAAAAATAGAAATTTTTTTCTTCTATTTTTTCTTCTTCTCCTCTATTCCTTTATTCTTCTCCTCTTCTTTTTCTTCTTTTTTCCTCTTCTTATTTATTTCTCCTCTTCTTCCTCTCTTCTTTTTCTCCTTTCTTCCTCTTCTTATTTTCCTTTTTCCTCTCATTCTTTTTCTTCTTCTTCTTCCTTCTTCCTTCTTCCTTCCTTCTTCCTCTTTTCTTCCTTTTCCTTATTTTACTTTCTCCTCTACACTAACCTAAAATCGATATCTACTCGCAACCTAAATATAAAATTAATACATATATGAAAAAACATATATAAACAAAAAAATGCTATGAACATTATATTCATACATACATATATAGCCACATCCATTCATCATATATATAGCTACCACATACATATATACATTATATATATGAAAAAATGCAATGAACAAAAAAAATACACTTATGAAAAAAAATACTATGAACATGTACACATATATACACATAAAAACACATATACACACAAAAATGCAAAAAAAATACATATATAAATTTTTGCATATATAAACTTTTGCATATATAAACTTCTGCATATATAAAAAAAGAGGAAAGGGCGCCGGCGGCCGGACCGAAGGCGGCGGCGTGTGGTCGGGGCGATGACGACGGGGTTGGGAAAGGGGCGGCGTGCGCGGCGACGGCGACGGGGTCGGGGAAGGGGCGGCGCGTGCGGCGACGGCGACGGGGTCGGGGAACGGCCCGATGGCGCGCGCGGCGATGACGATGGTGTCGGGGCCGGCAGGGGCGGCGGGCGCGGCGACAGTGTCGGGGCAGTGGCTTGGCGGCGGCGATGACGAGCTGGACCAGCCTGACGGCGTTGGGGCAGGGCTCGGCGGCGACGACGACGAGGAGCAGAGAGGCGTCGGGGCGAGAAGAAAGAGATGGGTTTTGGCGAAAACTGCTAAGTCCTGTATATATAGCAAGAGCATTGGTTCCGGTTGGTGGCTCCAACCGGGACTAATGCCCCCTTTAGTCCCGGTTGGTGCCACCAACCGGTACCAAAGGCATCTTTTCAGCAGCCCAAAGGGTAGGAAGCCGTGGCCTTTGGTCCCGGTTGGAGGCACCAACCAGGACTAAAGGGTGGGCATTGGTACCGGTTGGTGTCACGAACCGGTACCAATGCACCCCCTTTAGTCCTGGTTGGAGCCACCAACCGGGACCAAAGGCCCCTGTGCTGCCCGCATCGCGGCCAAAGTTTAGTCCCACCTCGCTAGTTGAGAGGGGCGCGTAGTGGTTTATAAGCCCCACTGCCGCACCCCTCTCGAGCTCCTCTCCACTGCAGGCTTACGGGCCTACTTGCTACTGCATTGCCTGTTGGGCCTTCTGGGCCTACTGCGGGCCTGAATCCTGGCCCATAGTAGGGTTTCAAGTCGTATTCAGGCCGTGGGGCCCAGTAGGAGGCATTTTTTTGTTTTTTTGTTTTCCTTACTTATTGTTGCTATTTTTATTTTTTTGTTTTGTTTTCTGCATTATTTATTTTCTTTTGTTTTTTGCTTTATTTTTTAATTCTTTTTGCTTTTAGTTTTAGGAAAATTATAAACTTTCTGTTAGTGCCATTACTTTTCAAATCTGAAAACACTTTTTTTGTTTTTTTGTTTTGTTTCTTACTTTATTTATTTTATTTTGTTTCTACTTACAACAAAATACTTATTGTTGTTTTTTTGTTTTGTTTTCTGCATTATTTATTTTCTTTTGTTTTTTGCTTTATTTTTAATTCTTTTTACTTTTAGTTTTAGGAAAATTATAAACTTTCTGTTACTGCCATTACTTTTCAAATTTGAAAAGACTTTTTTTGTTTTTTAGTTTTCTTTCTTGCTTTATTTATTTTATTTTCTTTCTACTTACAACAAAATAATTATTGCTGTTTTTTGGTTTTGTTTTCTGCATTATTTATTTTCTTTTGTTTTTTGCTTTATTTTTTAATTCTTTTTGCTTTTAGTTTTAGGAAAATTATAAACTTTCTGTTACTGCCATTACTTTTCAAATTTGAAAACACTTTTTTGTTTTTTTGTTTCCTTTCTTGCTTTATTTATTTTATTTTCTTTCTACTTACAACAAAATACTTATTGTTGTTTTTTTGTTTTGTTTTCTGCATAATTTATTTTCTTTTGTTTTTTGCTTTATTTTTTAATTCTTTTTGCTTTTAGTTTTAGGAAAATTATAAACTTTCTGTTACTGCCATTACTTTTCAAATTTGAAAACACTTTTTCTTTCTTTCTTGCTTTATTTATTTTATTTTGTTTCTACTTACAACAAAATACTTATTGTTGCTATTTTTAATTATTACGAGGGCCGAACCATAAGACATTAAAGCATTTCAAATGAACTCTGAAAAAGTTGAAAGTTGGCATGGTATCATAAATTGACCCACACATAGCATGTGCATATACAAAACGGACAATGGTATCATACTCGTCAGTTACAAAGTTGGCATGGTATCATCATAATAGTTGCGGGAGAAAGTCTTCACTTTTTCTTCGCTTGTGTCATTTGCTTGTTGCGCCGTAACCATGGATAATCTTCATCGTTTATCAGGATGCTGGGGTCAGCCTTGACTTTGAAGGGAGGAATTTCATGAAACTTTTCATAATCTTCAGACATGTCTGTCTTGTCCTCCACTCCCACGATGTCCCTTTTTCCTGAAAGAACTATGTGGCGCTTTGGCTCATCGTATGATGTATTCGCTTCCTTATCTTTTCTCTTTCTCGGTCTGGTAGGCATGTCCTTCACATAGATAACCTGTGCCACATCATTGGCTAGGACGAACGGTTCATCAGTGTATCCAAGATTTTTCAGATCCACTGTTGTCATTCTGTACTGTGGGTCTACCTGTACCCCGCCTCCTGACAGATTGACCCATTTGCACTTAAACAAAGGGACCTTAAAATCATGTCCGTAGTCAAGTTCCCATATGTCCACTATGTAACCATAATATGTGTCCTTTCCCCTCTCGGTTGTTGCATCAAAGCGGACACCGCTGTTTTGGTTGGTGCTCTTTTGATCTTTGTCAATCGTGTAAAATGTATTCCCATTTATCTCGTATCCTTTCCAAATCGTAATAGTCAAAGATGGTCCCCTGGACAACAAGTACAGCTCATCACAAACAGAGTTGTCACCTCTGAGACGTGCTTCCAACCAACTGCTGAAAGTCCTGATGTGTTCACATGTAATCCAGTCGTCGCACTGCTCCGGGTGTTTGGAGCGCAGACTGTTCTTGTGTTCATCGACATACGGGGTCACCAAGGTAGAGTTCTGTAGAACTGTGTAGCGTGCTTGAGACCAAGAATATCCGTCCCTGCATATTATTGAGTCCCTTCCAAGTGTGCCTTTTCCAGTCAGTCTCCCCTCATACCGCGATTGAGGGAGACCTATCTTCTTAAGGCCAGGAATGAAGTCAACACAAAACCCGATGACATCCTCTGTTTGATGGGCCATGGAGATGCTTCCTTCTGGCCTAGCGCGGTTACGGACATATTTCTTTAGGACTCCCATGAACCTCTCAAAGGGGTACATATTGTGTAGAAATATGAGGCCTAGTATGACAATCTCGTCAACTAGATGAACTAGGACGTGCGTCATGATATTGAAGAAGGATGGTGGGAACACCAGCTCGAAACTGACAAGACATTGCACCACATCACTCCTTAGCCTTGGTATGATTTCTGGATCGATCACCTTCTGAGAGATTGCATTGAGGAATGCACATAGCTTCACAATGGCTAATCAGACGTTTTCCGGTAGAAGCCACCTCAATGCAACCGAAAGCAGTTGCGTCATAATCACGTGGCAGTCATGAGACTTTAGGTTCTAAAACTTTTTCTCTGCCATATTTATTATTCCTTTTATATTCGACGAGAAGCCAGTCGGGACCTTCATACTAAGCAGGCATTCAAAGAAGACTTCCTTCTTTTCTTTGGTAAGAGCATAGCTGGCAGGACCTTCATACTGCTTTGGAGGCATGCCGTCTTTTTCGTGCAAACGTTGCAGGTCCTCCCGTGCCTCAGCTGTATCTTTTGTCTGCCCATACACGCCCAAGAAGCCAAGCAAGTTCACGCAAAGGTCCTTCGTCACGTGCATCACGTCGATCGAAGAGCGGACCTCTAGGTCTTTCCAGTAGGGTAGGTCCCAAAATATAGATTTCTTCTTCCACATGGGTGCGTGTCCCCCAGCGTCACTCGGAACAGCTAGTCCGTCGGGACCCTTTCCAAAGAATACGTGTAAATCATTGACCATAGCAAGTACGTAATCATTGACCTCGCCTTTGAAATGATTGCCTTTCTTTCGACATTGATGGTTGGTCGGAAGAAATCGACGATGGCCCAGGTACACATTCTTCCTGCAACTTGCCAGGTATATACTATCGATGTCAAGTAAACAGTGCGTGCATGCATGGTATCCCTTGTTTGTCTGCCCTGAAAGGTTACTGAGAGCGGGCCAATCATTGATGGTCACGAACAGCAACGCCTTTAGGTAAAATTCCTCCTGTTTGTGCTCATCCCACGTACGTACACCGTTTCCATTCCACAGGTGTAAAAGTTCTTCAACTAATGGCCTTAGGTACACATCAATGTCGTTGCCGGGTTGCTTAGGGCCTTGGATGAGAACTGGCATCATAATGAACTTCCGCTTCATGCACATCCAAGGAGGAAGGTTATACATACATAGAGTCATGGGCCAGGTGCTGTGATTGCTGCTCTGCTCCCCAAAAGGATTAATGCCATCCGCGCTTAAAGCAAACCATACGTTCCTTGGCTCACTTGCAAACTCATCCCAGTACTTTCTCTCAATTTTTCTCCACTGCGACCCATCAGCGGGTGCTCTCAACTTCCTGTCTTTCTTACGGTCCTCACTGTGCCATCGCATCAACTTGGCATGCTCTCCGTTTCTGAACAGACGTTTCAACCGTGGTATTATAGGAGCATACCACATCACCTTCGCAGGAACCCTCTTCCGGGGGGGCTCGCCGTCAACATCACCAGGGTCATCTCATCTGATCTTATACTGTAATGCACCGCATACCGGGCATGCGCTCAGATCCTTGTACGCACCATGGTAGAGGATGCAGTCATTAGGGCATGCATGTATCTTCTGCACCTCCAATCCTAGAGGGAATACGACCTTCTTTGCTGCGTATGTACTGTCGGGCAATTCGTTATCCTTTGGAAGCTTCTTCTTCAATATTTTCAGTAGCTTCTCAAATCCTTTGTCAGGCACATCATTCTTTGCCTTCCACTGCAGCAATTCCAGTACGGTACCGAGCTTTGTGTTGCCATCTTCGCAATTGAGGTACAGCCCTTTTTTGTGGTCCTCTAACATGCGATCGAACTTCAGCTTCTCCTTTTGACTTTCGCATTGCGTCCTTGCATCGACAATGACCCGGCGGAGATCATCATCATCAGGCACATCGTCTGGTTCCTCTAGATATTCAGGAGCTTCGCCCATTGCAGCATCATCGTGCACATCGTCTGGTTCCTCTTGATGTTCAGTAGCATCACCGTATTCAGGGGGCACATAGTTGTCATCGTACTCTGCTTCTTCGCCGTCTTCCATCATAACCCCTATTTCTCCGTGCCTCGTCCAAACATTATAGTGTGGCATGAAACCCTTGTAAAGCAGGTGGGTGTGGAGGATTTTCCGGTCAGAGTAAGACTTTGTATTCCCACATATAGGGCATGGACAACACATAAAACCATTCTGCTTGTTTGCCTCAGCCACTTCGAGAAAATCATGCACGCCCTTAATGTACTCGGAGGTGTGTCTTGAACCGTACATCCATTGCCGGTTCATCTGCGTGCATTATATATAATTAAGTGTGTCAAAAATCATTACAGAACACTAAAACCAATTAATAGAAGTACATCATCACACTAAAACCAAAGTACATACATAGTTCTTATCTAACAACATAAAGCTCTGCAGAGCATCTAAATTAATTAAACCATACACTGAAACTATGTAAAACATTTCAATGCGAAAACAAATGCGATCATAATCGCAACCAATGTAACAACTGATCCAACGGCATAATGATACCAAGCCTCGGTATGAATGGCATATTTTCTAATCTTCCTAATCTTCAAGCGCATTGCATCCATCTTGATCTTGTGATCATTGATGACATCCGCAACATGCAACTCCAATATCATCTTCTCCTCCTCAATTTTTCTAATTTTTCCTTCAACAAATTGTTTTCTTCTTCAACTAAATTTAACCTCTCGATAATAGGGTCGGTTGGAATTTCCGGTTCAACAACCTCCTAGATAAATAAAATCTATGTCACGTTGGTCGGCATAATTGTCATAAACAATAAATGAACCAATAGTTATGAAAAGATAATATATACCACATCCGAATCATAGACAGGACGAGGGCCGACGAGGGCGGATACCAAAACCATCGCACTATATAAGATGCAATAATAAAAGTAAGAAAATTATACAAGTAAGAGGCTCACCACGGTGGTGCCGGTGACGAGATCGGCGCGGGCGATCAACGGCGGTGAAGACGGGGACGGGACGTGGCGGACCGCTAAACCTAGACAAATATTGAGGAAAATGGAGCTTGGAGGTGGAGCTTGGAGAGGAGAAAGCTTAAGTAGTGTGGCTCGGGCATTCCATCGAACACCTTGTGTGCATAGGAGGTGAGCTAGAGCACCACAAAGCTCCCTCCTCGCATGCCATGAAAAACAGAGCAGTGAGAGTGCTCTGCTCGCGGGGTAATATAGGCAACTAATTGGTCCCGGTTCGTGGCTTGAACTGGGACTAAAGTGAAGCCTTTGGTCCCGGTTCAGGCGACCAACCGGGTCCAATGGTGGTGGGCCAGGAGCAAGGCACATTGGTCCCGGTTCATCCCACCAACCGGGACCAAAAGGTCCAGACGAACCGGGACCAATGGCCCACGTGGCCCGGCCGGCCCCCGGGGCTCACGAACCGGGTCCAATGCCCCCATTGGTCCCGGTTCTGGATTGAACCAGTACTAATGGGCTGACCCGGCCTGGACCATTGCCCCCTTTTCTACTAGTGAAGGATTCACTCCTTGTTGTGGGTCTGACCCACAAACGAAAAACCTGGCAAACATCCCTTTTTCATTAAAAAACATCCCGTACAGGTACAGTTCATAAGAAATGAAAAACATGAGCAAGGGGATTACAAGTTCTAAAGTAAACAAAGGCACGAAGGCTTACAAGACTAAAGAGAGATAAGATGCCTATAATCCCTTTCTTGTTCCTCTCCACAGGAGGCAAGTCAAGGAAGCGATAAAGGGCGGAAGGGGCGCCTAGGAGAGGGTCGGCGGTGGTGGCGCCGGGGAAAGAGCTGGAAGATGAGGCAGCGGTCCGTCGGTGAAGGCGTCGGTGCCTGCGTACTCTGACTCGATGGCCCGCCACCCACCTTCTTCGCCTTCCCCGGCTTCCCTACACCAGCTGCCCAAGGAGGCGGCCCCGAGAGGTCCAAGAAGCTGGCCCCTCCCCCGGCAGGTCCCGCCGGATGAGCGGCCAGGTGCAAATACTGCTGCTGCCGCACCCGCCCAGGCACGGGGCATCCGACGCCTAGTCGGAGTCGTCCCCATCATCTGCCCCGCTGTCCTCCTCATCATTCCCGCTCGAGGAAGTGTTCCCGTCGTCGAAGGAGCTCTCCACGCAGCACTTCAAGCGAGTTCCAAGATCTCCAAAGACCTTGACAGAGAGCAGGCCCTTCTCCATTAGTTTGAAGAGGAGAATGATCCCCACCGTCAAGTTGTGGACGCGAGCGAAGGTCTTCCACCCTCGGTGGAGATACATGACATGAGGGGCGGGGAACTCGACGTCGGCCCATGTGCCGCTGTTCCCGCAATCCCTCATACGCAGCCGCAACGCCTGCAGCGGATCCACCTCCATCTCCCGCGCAAAGGAAGTCGGGAGGCGAAGATGACGGCGCGGTGGCTGGCGTAGCCTGACAAAGAATTTGTAAGGGTTGTCCCTGATGTGGCCCTCCATCAGAGGAGAGGCCGCTGGCGGAGGCGAGGCCGATCTGCCGCCCCGTCCTCCTCTCCCTCGAGCGCCACGACGGCCTCGACCTCGCCCCCTCCCCCTCCCTCTAGCGGCCGGCTCCGCCGCTACGAACTCTTGGGGAGGGGCGATGCGTTGTCTAGCTGAAACCCTCGTCTGCACCGATGAAGTGTCGCCGCGCCCCCTCGCCATGGCAGAAGGAAGGAGGAAGCGGGAATGGGGAGAGGCAGATGGAGAAGTATTGAGAGTCGCCGTTCCTCCCGCTCCCCTCTTTATAGAGGGGCGGGGCGAGGCCCGGCCGCCCCTCTCGGCCAATCCGGCCCATGGAAGTGACAGCAAGCGGGGGCGTTGACTGCCCTCCCCGCTCCATTAAAGGCGCGTGGGAATCGACCCACGCGCACGCGCGACTTTCCACATCCCACACGCCTGCCATTCACTCTGCATCGTGCATGCATCGAACGTGGCGCCAGGGATGGGTGCAGTGGGACGTGTGGAGCGATGGTTCCCAAGCGGGGGCGGTAATGAGCAGCGGCCCTGGGGTCTCGAAGAGACACGCAAGCCGCCTCTTTACTGTCTACCACAAGATGATGCCAGCGTGCTTCCGTCACGCACGTGCGCACGACCCCCACATTGCACGTTCAACGCGGGTCGAGGGGAAGTGCGGCGGACAGAGCAATTACCGCGGTAAAATCCGCCCCGCCTACCCATGCATAGTTTTGGGCCTGGCCCAACAACGTGTCGCGCTTATGTATGGCCCAGGCCCCGGGGCTCCTGTCAGTGTACAAAAGTAGGGGTTCTCCTTTTGACCCCTTTACTTGTGCACGGGCAGTCGAAGCCACGCGCCATGACCACACATAACAGGGCAAATGAGGGAGGCCGGAGAGAAGCCGAAGGCTCGAGACAAACAAGGCAACATCAAGGACCAAGGCCACAAAGTGCAGATGGGCGAAGCAGGTTTCCCCGGCAAGACCCTTGCCAGGGGCAGCCTCAGCAGCCCCGGCAAACCCCTTGCCGGGGCAGCTCGCCCACACCAGTGGAGCGGGCCACCTTCGAGCCACGGTCTCCAACAGCCTTGTTGGACCAGGGCTCAAAAGGCACCTCCATGGTGGCATGCAGATCTTTGTGAAGACATAGAATGCTCAAGATCAGATGAGGATTGGAGGGCAACACTCCCTGTCAAGATCCTTACCAAATAAACCCACAAGACCCCCGGCAAGATCCTTGCCGGGGACGACAGCGCGCCCCGGCAGGACCCTTGCCGAGCCACCTGACAAGACCCTTGCCAGAGGCGACGGCAGGGCCACTGCCAAGCCCGCACCAACCAACTCCCCGCCGCCGTTCGCATGCAGCTGCCAGCCCAACCAACTGGGCAGGCACCTGCGTGGCAACATGCAGCTTCCAGGACAACTCAGCACACTCCTGCATGGCGGCATGTAGATCTTCGTGGAGGCTCCACCACCGCGCCACCTCAGCTGCTTGCTTGCCTACATGGCACCGCATGCATTGCTGGCCAGGGAGCGTGTCGAAGTGAGGAGGAGCGGCGACAGATGGGACGAGCCTTGCTCCCGTCCCCAATAAAGTGAGGGACACCTAAGCCATGCATTAAATGCATCTTGTCCTGTAATACGAGCGATAAGCTCGCAATACTGTAGGCCTTTCCACCTCCTGTGTGCCACTGTGGCAGCCCCTTTCGCCTACAAAAGGAGGCCCATGGCATACAGGAAAGGGATTCGGCTCTTTCAAACCATGCAGCACCCAGTTCGAGAGCTCAAAAACACTCAATACATCCACCAAAGCAGGACTAGGGTTTTACGCATCCTCACGGCCCGAACCTGGGTAAACAATCCTTGTGCCAACAGCTAATCCTGCTCTTCTCACAACCCCGCGCCCCGCAACCGTAGTAGGGATTCTTGTGATCCCATAGGTGTCGTTTCCCACCGACATAAATGAATCTTGTCTACGTCATGTCATCGTTCTTATTGCATTACTCCGTTTTTCCATGAACTTAATACACTAGATGCATGCTGGATAGCGGTCGATGTGTGGAGTAATAGTAGTAGATGCAGGCAGGAGTCGGTCTACTAATCTTGGACGTGATGCCTTGATACGTCTCCAACGTATCTACTTTTCCAAACACTTTTTCCCTTGTTTTGGACTCTAACTTGCATGATTTTAATGGAACTAACCCGGTCTGACGCTGTTTTCTGCAGAATTGCCATGGTGTTATTTTTGTGCAGAAATAAAAGTTCTCGAAATGACCTGAAACTTCATGGAGAATATTTTTGAAATAAACTAAAAATACCGGCGAAAGAATCAAGACCAGGGGGCCCACACCCTGTCCATGAGGGTGGGGCGCGCCTACCCCCCTGGGCGCGCCCCTGCCTCGTGGGCCCCCTGGTGCTCCACCGACCTCAACTCCAAGTCTATATATTCATGTTCAGGGAGAAAAAATCAGAGAGAAGGATTCATCGCGTTTTACAATACGGTGCCGCCGCCAAGCCCTAAACTCTCTCGGGAGGGCTAATCTGGAGTCCGTTCAGGGCTCTGGAGAGGGGAATCTGTCGCCGTCATCATCATCAACCTTCCTCCATCACCAATTTCATGATGCTCACCACCGTGCGTGAGTAATTCCATCATAGGCTTGGTGGACGGTGATGGGTTGGATGAGATTTATCATGTAATTGAGTTAGTTTTGTTTGGGTTTGATCCCTAGTATCCATTATGTTCTGAGATTTATGTTGCTATGACTTTGCTATGCTTAATGCTTGTCACTAGGACCCGAGTGCCATGATTTCAGATCTGAACCTATTATGTTGTCATGAATATATGTGAGTTCTTGATCCTATCTTTCAAGTCAATAGTCACCTACTATGTGTTATGATCCGGTAACCCCGAAGTGACAATAATCGGGACCACTCCCGGTGATGACCGTAGTTTGAGGAGTTCATGTATTCAGTAAGTGTTAATGCTTTGGTCCAATACTATATTAAAAGGAGGCCTTAATATCCCTTAGTTTCCAATAGGACCCCGCTGCCATGAGAGTGTAGGAAAAAAAATGCCATGCAAGTTCTTTTCCATAAGCACGTATGGCTATATTCGGAATACATGCCTACGTTACATTGATGAACTAGAGCTAGTTCTGTGTCATCCTATGTTATAACTGTTGCATGAGGAATCGCATCCGACATAATTATCCATCATTGATCCATTGCCTACGAGCTTTTCACATATTGATCTTCGCTTAGTTACTTTTCCGTTGCCACTGTTACAATTGCTATAAAACTGCTACTGTTACTTTTGCCATTATTATCGTTACTTCCATACTACTTTGCTACTAAATACTTTGTTGCAGATATTAAGTTATCCAGGTGTGGTTGAATTGACAACTCAACTTCTAATACTTGAGAATATTCTTTGGCTCCCCTTGGGTCAAATCAATAAATTTGGGTTGAATACTCTACCCTCGAAAACTGTTGCGATCCCCTATACTTGTGGGTTATCAAGACTATTTTCTGGCGCCGTTGCCGGGGAGCATAGCTCTATTCTTTGAGTCACTTGGGATTTATATCTGCTGATCACTATGAGGAACTTGAAAGACGAGAAAACCAAAATTTATCTCTCAACTACGAGGGGAGGTAAGGAACTGCCATCTAGCTCTGCACTTGATTCACCTCCTGTTTTGAATAAGCTTGTGACACCTAAACCTGCTTCTGCTATTAATTCTGATATGTCACATGTTATTGACGATGCCACTTCTGCTATGCATGATACTTATGATGAAACTACTTCTATGCCTGATACTACTGTGCCATTAGGTGAATTTCTTGATGAACAACTTGCTAGGGCTAGAGAGAATGAAATTATTGAAACTGATAATATTGATGAAAGTGATGATGAAGATTCTCCCCCTAGATATGAATTGCCTGTTGTGCCTGAGGGTTGTGTTATGGATGAAGAAACTGCTAGAGACTTTTTAGCTTGCAATGATAGATATGATCTTAAGAAATTATTAGCTAAGTTGAAAGAAAAATCTTTGAATGCTAGAATGAAATATGACCCTGCTATTGCTACTTCACATATTTGTATTTCCAATAAGGATTATGATTTCTCTGTCGACCCTGAGATAATTACTTTGGTTGAATCTGATCCTTTTTATGGCTATGAATCTGAAACTGTTGTGGTACATCTTACTAAATTAAATGATATAGCCACCCTATTCACTAATGATGAGAAAACTCGCAACTACTATATCCTTAAATTATTTCCGTTCTCATTAGAGGGTGATGCTAAAACATGGTTTAATTCTCTTGATCCTGGTTGTGTACGTAGTCCCCAGGATATGATTTATTACTTCTCTGCTAAATATTTCCTCGCTCATAAGAAACAAGCTGCCTCAAGGTAAATATATAATTTTCTGCAAATTGAAGAAGAGAGTCTCCCACAAGCTTGGGGGAGGCTTCTCCAATTACTTAATGCATTGCCTGGTCATCCTCTCAAGAAAAATGAAATACTTGATATCTTTTATAATGTACTAACCGATGCTTCCAGAGACCACCTGGATAGTTGTGATGGTTGTGTTTTCAGGGAAAGAACTGTTGATCAAGATGAATTGCTATTGAATAATATGTTGACTAATGAAAATAATTGGACACTTCCTGAACCAACTCCTAAGCCAACTCCAAAGAAAAGGGGTATTTTATTTCTTAGTCCTGAAGATATGCAAGAGGCAAAGAAATCTATGAAAGAAAAGGGTATTAAAGCTGAAGATGTTAAGAATTTACCAGCTATTGAAGAAATACATGGTCTTGATAACCCGACACAGGCAGTAAAGGTAAATTCTCTCTATAGATATGATAAAGCTGAAATCCCGTCTACTAAGTTTGCTAGCCAATGGTTAGATGAGTTTGATAGTTTTATTGTTTAACAAGAAAACTTCAATGCTTATGTTGGTAGACAATTGAAACGTAATGCTTATATGATTGAACACTTGAGTGATTATATGTATAGACTTAAAGGTGAACTTAAATTTATTAGAAACATGCTTTTATGGTTACCACTCAAGTAGAGCAAGTACTTAAAGCTTAGAATGATTTGCTCAATTAATTAAATAATAAGAGAAATGATAATGTTGTTAGAGTTATGACTAGAGGGGTAAAATGACTCAGGAACCTTTGTATCCTGAGGTCCACCCTAAGGGAATTGAGCAAGATTCTCAGAGAACTAATGTTGATGCACCTAGTCCTTCTAAAAAGAAGAAAAAGAAAAATCATAGGACTTTGCATCCTTCTAGTGAACCTATTGTTGACACACCTGAGAATCCCAATGATATTTATATCTCTGATGCTGAAACACAATCTGGTAATGAGCATGAACCTAGTGATAATATTAATGATGATGTTCATGTTGATGCTCAACCTAGTAATGAAAATGATGTAGAGATTGAACCTGTTGTTGATCTTGACAACCAATGATCAAAGAATCAACGTTATGACAAGAGAGACTTTATTGCTAGGAAGCATGGTAAAGAAAGAGAACCATGGGTTCAGAAACCCATGCCTTTTCCTCCTGAACCATCCAAGAAAAAGGATGACGAGGATTTTGAGTGCTTTGCTGAAATGATTAGACCTATCCATTTACGTATGCGGTTGACTGATATGCTTAAAATGAATCCTTATGCTAAGTATATGAAGGATATTATTACAAATAAAAGAAAGATACTGGAAGCTGAAATTTCCACCATGCTTGCTAATTATACTTTTAAAGGTGGAATACCTAAGTAACTAGGAGATCCAAGAGTACCAACTATACCATGCTCCATTAAAAGAAACTATATTAAAACTGCTTTATGTGATATTGGAGCCAGTGTTAGTGTTATGCCTCTCTCTTTATATCGTAGACTTGATTTGAATAAGTTGACACCTATTGAAATATCTTTGCAAATGGCCAATAAATCAACTGCTATACCTGTCGGTATTTGTGAGGATGTGCCTGTTGTGGTTGCAAACGTTACTATTTTAACGGACTTTGTTATTCTTGATATTCCCGAGGATGATAGTATGTCGATTATCCTTGGTAGACCTTTTTTGAATACTGCAGGGGCTGTTATTGATTGCAACAAAGGCAATGTCACTTTTCATGTTAATAGTAATGAGCATATGGTACACTTTCTGAGGAAACAACCTCAAGTCTATAGTATCAATTCTATTGGAAAAGTTCCATCGATTATTATTGGAGGTTTTGAATTTCCCCTTCCTACTGTCAAGAAGAAATATGATATTCTTATTATTGGGGACGTGCATATCCCCGTTGAGGTAACCTAGTGCAATTCAAAAATTCTCCGGTTTCATACGATTCAGAATGAGTTTGTTAACAAGACTTGATCAACCTTGTTAATGGATTCCTTTGGATGAGCATGAGATGGATGAAGTTATAAAGCACAACCTTCTGTACCCTCCTTTTACTTTCTGCTATTTAGATTAAATACAGTAAAAATAGTATTTAGATGAATTATCCTTGTAATAAAAAAATACTCAGAAAATAAAATTTCTCCAAATGTCCTGAAAATAAAATATGATTTTTTTTCTAGAATATTTGAGAATATCTGGCACCGAGAACACATCAGGAGGAGCCAGCACCTGGCCACGAGGGTCCAGGGCACGCCCCTTGCCTTGTGGGCCCCACGTGGCCCCCTCCACTTATTCTTACACCCACACACTCCGTCTTCTTCCAAAAAAAATCACCCACTAGCTCAAGCACGAGTTCTAGCTCATCTTGCTGCGATTTTCGATCTCCTTGCTAAAAGCTCCATTTAGAAAACTGCTTTGGGGATTGTCCTTCGGTATGTGACTCCTCCAATGGTTCAATTAGTTTTTGTTCTAGTGCTTTATTCATTGCAATTTTTTGCTCCTTAGGTGACCCTGTTCTTGAGCTTGCATGTCAAATTTATTTGGTCCCAAGTAGTTCTAATGCATGAAACAGTCTCTAGGGAGTTGTGGAAGTAGTTGCTATCAATCTTGTTGAGTTTGGTTCACTTCTATTTTGAGTCACTAAAAATTTCAGAAATTTTTTAGGGGAAGAAAAATATTTAGGAAAATGTACCAAGGTGGTTGTTCAAGGAAGCAAGGACCCAGGCTCACGATATGTGAGCCGGACTATGAACTACCAAGAGAAGCTCAAGTGCGGTCTTGTGAATGGCCATCAGAAAATTTCATGGTTCAAGCAGGCATTAAGGAAGAATTAGATGCATATGTGCGTAAGGCTGAACTCGAGGGATTCTTGTCAAATAAGTGCCCCCAATACTACTATCTTGCTGATTCCTTTGTGACAGGATTTAAATTTACATCATCACGCAATTCTCACATGGTCATGTTTGATCTTTATGATAAATCTTATACCATGGATTAGAGGGTTTTAATACTGCTTGTAAACTCCCGCAGTAGGGTAATGCTAGTGATCCTCGCACATATGAATATAAAGATTTTCTTGCTAGTATAACTGTGGGGGAATCTAGGGAAATAATGCAAGCTACCACAGGGAGCATTCACTTTCCTGCCATACATTATTTTGCTCTCGTTATAGGTAGATGCATTAACGGTAAGGACGAGGCATGTCACATGTGCGTCCCCGATCTTAGTGTTCTCAAGAGTGCTGTATTAGGAGATAAACAATATAACTTGGGGGCCATTGTTGCACGTAGGTTTCATCATAACAGTATTAGTGGAGATTTGTTCGGTGGAATTTATACAACCCATTTAGCTAATTTTCTTGAGGTACCCATTCGTGAAAATGATATGTAATTGCCTCCTACTTATCTTGATTTTAACGCTATGGTTCGCCATCAGTTTGTTGAGAGGAATGAACATTCCCTCCAGTACCGACTAATCTTTGACAGACGCCACGATGTCCATATTACTCTCTCTGCTCCTGCTTTCTTTGACTTTCAGGCAAAAAGGAGATATGTTATAACCAGGGAGGAGGCGAACGAGTACGAGAGGAGGACGAAGGCAGCTCGCCTCCAAGCTGCAGCTCTTGAGGCAGTAGCTGTTGCATCTCAGTACGACCCCAGCTAGAGCTTCAAATATCCGCTAGGCCATCCATGGGCATAGACCAACTTAGGCCAAAAGCCTAAGCTTGGGGGAGTACGTATTTCTCACCGACATTACATTCATGTTCACACACTCATTCTAGTTGTCGGTGCTCATACTTTTTCATTGTACTATCCATGCTAGTTTATTTTCTTTTTCTCGCTTTCTTCTTGTGTGTTTGAAAAACCTTAAGAAAAACAAAAAAATTAGTTGTAGCTTTTAGCTAGTTTACTTTTCATGCCGGTAGTAGTAGTAATTAAAAGAAAACCCAAAAAGACTTCTCGTTCTTCTTTTCCTTGTTGGGAGCTTGCCCGTGTAAATAGTTTTATTTCTTTTCTTTGGGGGTCGAGAGGAGAACACCATGATGAAAATGTTGAGTGACTCTTATAAGCATTGTTGTTGATTTAACGAAGAGCCCATATTACCTTGGCTTCTCCTTTGTATTAAATGCTTGCAGATTCCAACTTAGTCCAAATTGCATGTGCACTATTATTATTATCCACACTGTTCGATCATGCAAGTGAAAGGCAATAATGACGATATATGATGGACTAATTGAGACGAGAGAAACTGGTATGAACTCGACCTATGTTATATTTGTAAATATGATTAGTTCATCATTCCTGATTCAGCCTATTATGAATGAACATGTTTGCAATGACATTTAGAGATTATAGTTGCTTATGCCATGCTTAATTAGCTAGGAGTTTATAATGGTTTACCTTGCTTGCTGACATGCTATTAAAATGCTTGTGATGTGGTATGATAGGGTGGTATCCTCCTTTGAACAATTCGAGTGGCTTGACTTGGCACATGTTGACGCATGTAGTTGAAACAAAATTAACATAGCCTCCACGGTATTTATGTTCATGTTGAATTATATCCTACTCATGCTTGCACTCAGTGTTGATTAATTTTAATGCATGTTCATGACTATTGTCGCTCTCTAGTTGGTCGCTTCCCAGTCTTTTTCTAGCCTTCACTTGTACTAAGTGGGAATACTGCTTGTGCATCGACTTCGATGAACCCCAAAGTTATTCCATATGAGTCCACCATACCTTCCTATATGCGGTATCAACCTGTCGTTCCAAGTAAATTTGTATGTGCCAAACTCTAAACCTTCAAATGAAATTCTGTTTGGTATGCTCGAATAGCTCATGTATCAACTAGGGTGGTCTGTATCTTCCATGCTAGGCGGGTTATTCTCAAGAAGAGTGGACTCCGCTCCTCACTCATGACAAAATGGCTGGTCGCCGGGATGCCCAGTCCCATGCTCAAATCAAATCAAAATAATTGCAAACAAAAATCCCCAAGAACTGTTGTTAGTTGGAGGCACCCGTTGTTTCGGGCCAGCCATGGATTGATGCTTGTTGGTGGTGGGGGAGTATAAACTTGACCATTCTGTTTGGGAACCACTTATAATGTGTGTAGCATGGAAGATATCGAGATCTCTCGGTTGTTATGTTGACAATGAAAGTATGCCGCTCAAAATTTCATTTATCTCTATTTCAAAATCGAGCTCTGGCACCTCTACAAATCCCTGCTTCCCTCTGTGAAGGGCCTATCTATTTACTTTTACGTTGAGTCATCACCCTCTTATTAAAAAGCACCAGCTGGAGACCACCGCTGTCATTTGCATGCATTACTATTAATTTATATTGAGTATGACTGGATCTATTTTACCATGAATTACAATGTTTAATCAGTCCTTGATCTTCAGAGGTGCTTTGCATTTATGTTTTGCGGTCTCAGAAAGGGCTAGCGAGATACCATCTTATTATATCATATTATCATTGTTTTGAGAAAGTGTTATCATCCGAGATTTATTATTATTGCTCGCTAGTTGATTATGCCATTGATATGAGTAAACATGAGACCTAAGTGTTGTTGTGAATATGGTTAGTTCATAATCTTTGCTGAAAACTTGAATGCTGGCTTTACATATTTACAACAACAAGAGCAAACAGAGTTTGTAAATTTTTTTCTTTATCACTTTCATTTTATCAATTGAATTGCTTGAGGACAAGCAAAGGTTTAAGCTTGGGGGAGTTGATACATCTCCAACATCTCTAGTTTTCCAAACACTTTTGCCCTTGTTTTGGACTCTAACTTGCATGATTTGAATGGAACTAACCCGGACTGACGCTATTTTCAGCAGAATTGCCATGGTGTTATTTTTTTTGCAGAAATAGAAGTTCTCGGAATGACCTGAAACTTCACGGAGAATATTTTTGGAATAAATAAAAAATACTGGCAAAAGAATCAAGACCAGGGGGCCCACACCCTATCCACGAGGGCGGGAGGCGCGCCTACCCCCTTGGGCGCTTCCCTGCCTCGTGTGCCCCCTGGTGCTCCACCGACCTCAACTCCAACTCTATATATTCACGTTTGGGGAGAGAAAAAATCAGAGAGAAGGATTCATCGTGTTTTACGATACAGAGCCGCCGCCAAGCCCTAAACTCTCTCGAGAGGGCTGATTTGGAGTCCGTTCAGGGCTCCGGAGAGGGGAATCCATCACCGTCGTCGTCATCAACCTTCCTCCATCACCAATTTCATGATGCTCACCGCCGTGCATGAGTAATTCCATCGTAGGCTTGGTGGACGGTGATGGGTTGGATGAGATTTATCATGTAATTGAGTTAGTTTTCTTAGGGTTTGATCCCTATTCACTACTAGGGAAAAGCCTATACACAAAATCTTACCAGCAGCGCGCTTTAAAATAAGGCGCTGCTGCTATGTAGCAGTAGCGAGCTCAAGCACAACTCGCTGCTGAAATAAATATAGCAGTAGCGCGCCAGCTCAAAGACGCGCTACTGATATAATTCCCACGAAGCCGCCGTGAGGCTAGTTCTAGCAGCAGCACGTTATCATGAAGAGCACTACTGCTACGTAGCATAGTAGCAGCGCATTTCACCAATAAGCGCTATTGCTAAGTTTACTACTAAAATTTAGTCCCACCTCGCTCCGTGAAGAGAGTTTCTACCACCTTAAATATTTTACTTCTCAAACTTTGACAAGCACTTGGTCTTTATTGAACTCTATGTGTAGAATTTGTGGACGCAATATGAGTCTTCACCGGAACCGGTGAGGACTTATATTGAAAAATCAGATTGTACACAAAAAGATCGTTGATGATCAATGTATTTTTGATAAATTGATGAAGTCTATTTTTACATGCTGACACATAGCAGTAGCGCTTCTTTGTGAAAGGCACAGCTAGGTAGATTAGTAGTAGCGTCTTTCTCTATAGCGCGCTACTGCTAAGCCATTCCATCTCCCACCCCCCCTCTCTTCTATCCGATCCACTCACACTCACACACACTCACTAGATCCCCTCTCAACCCCCCACGCCGGTCCTCCCCCGTCGTCCCTCCTCCCTCTACGCCGCCTTCACCTCCTCCCTCCTTGCTAGACTTGGTACCAGCCTCCTCCTCCATCCTCCCTCCACTCGCCGCTGGCCGGCCCCTCCTCGCTCCGCCTTCCTCCTTCGTCCTACTCTCTTCTCCCTCCTCGAGTCTCCCCTCCTTCTCCCTCCTCCTTGCTACATTTTGATTTAGTAGGCTAGTTCATATGCAACATTTTGATTTAGTTGATATGATTTAGTTGATTTAGTAGGCTAGTTGATTTAGTTGATTTAGAACATTTTGCTTTAGTTGATTTAGTAGGCTAGTTCATTTAGTTGATTGAGTATGCACCATTTTATTGTTATTTTTTCTGTACATGGATAGGTAGATGCTTTTGTTTCTTTTGTAATAAGTTACTTTTCGGCAAAATGTAGGTGGTACCTTGTCATCTAATATGTTACTAGATCTTAGGATTATAATTGTCCTTCAAATTGCTTCTCGCGGAAGAACCAAAAATATCACATGCTACTGTTTTTCTTTCCATTGAAGTGGATCGTTAATCCTTTGCTCATATTGCTTTAGGAAAAATGGCGCCACCACCACCACCACTATGTCGACTGTGCAAGTCAAGGTACGCCAGTAGCCTTGCAACTGGCAAGCTGCTCGGCATCTACTTCCAGCCGAGTTTTCATCATGCGGCGGTAAGAAATTATATGAAATGTAATAACTATTTTATTTTTAGTGTTGGCATTACTGCATTGTGTCATTTTGCTTATTCCCATACAATGTGATGTTGAAATTCAACAAGCTGACAGGAGACACTGTGACATTTGAGGCTCCTGGGGGCCGTACACTATGGAGGTCGAGAAAGGACGCAATATGTCGCAGATTGGAGGAGATGGATGGGCCCATTTCGTCGCCCGCATGCGTCTTACTGGTGGTGAGTTTATCAGCTTCTCCTTCAGAGCAGAAAGACCCAAGCTGGCTGTCATTTATCTCAACCTAGTGGAAGATGATGAAGATGACGAAGATGATGAAGATGATGAAGATAATGAGGACCCACTCGATGAAGATGATGAGGACCCACTTCATGAAGCCATCATAGCTCAAAGAACAAGGCTGAGCGAGGAGGAGGTGTCCAACCTGTGGGACATAATTCCGCCACGTGCTAACTTTGTCGTGGTGCCATTCATGACCCGCCTGACGAATACCATGGTTGATCGACATGATATGGTATGTTATACTTACAAATGCAAATTATCTGATGAAATACTTAGTGTACAGTCCAATGATATGGTATGTTGTGTGGAATCTAGTCGATGATATGTTTTAGTGTAGAGTTCAATCACATGCTTATTAGTGTAGAATCTAAGGAACTATTAATAGTGTAGATAATCCATATGTACTTATTTGCGAGGCTATTTATTAATTGATATGTTTTTCTTATTCAGAAATTGGCAAAGAGCATATCTATGAGTTATGGTATTGAGCCTGATGAAGAAGGCTCAGCTGGACTACGCCTTACTGCAAGGGGCTCCATCACAACCTGTACTTACCACGTGGACACGGACGGTCGCACACACTTAAACTTGGTTGGGTGGAAGAAATTCCTCGATGGCAAGAATCTTCGTGTTAGACAGGCCATCCTAATTACTATCAGGAACACCAACCGCCCAGGCTTGATGATGATGATTGTCTTTGATATCATCTAGAACTACATATGTGTCTGTGGCTATATCATCTAGAACTACATATGATGATCGTCATCGATATCATCTAGAACTACATATGATGATTGTCATCGATATCATCAAGAACTACATTGATGATCGCCGTCGATATGACCTTGTACTGCTTGAGGATGCATGTTGACTATGCATGAAATTGTTATCTAGTACTCCCTTCATTCCAAATTACTCGTCGTGGTTTGAACTAAAACCACGACGAGTAATTTGGAACGAAGGGAGTACTACCCAGTACTTATAATGGTTTATGAATTTGATATCTAGTAGCAGTACCTAGTATCTAGTATCCGAAAGGGAGAGGAAATGATGAAAGATATAGCAATAGCAAGGGACTGCGAAATCGCTGCAGCTAACTAATAGTAGCGCGTTCGGCAAAAGCGTTGCTGATATCATCAATAGTAGTAGTGCGGGTACGGACCGCGCTACTACTATAAGTTAGCTGTAGCGCCTTATTAGTAGCGCGGCCACCCACGCTGCTGCTAGCCTCAAAATCCGCGCTACTACTAGGGTTTTCCCTAGTAGTGATTATCCATTATGTTCTGAGATTGATGTTGCTATGACTTTTCTACACTTAATGCTTGTCACTAGGGATCGAGTGCCATGATTTTAGATCTGAACCTATTATGTTTTCATGAATATATGTGAGTTCTTGATCCTATCTTGCAAGTCAATAGTCACCTACTATGTGTTATGATCCGGTAACCCCGAAGTGACAATAATCGGGACCACTTCCGATGATGACCGTAGTTTGAGGAGTTCATGTATTCACTAAGAGTTAATGCTTTGGTCCTGTACTCTACTAAAAGGAGGCCTTAATATCCCTTAGTTTCCAATAGGACCCCACTGCCACGGGAGGGTAGGACAAAAGATGTCATGCAAGTTCTTTTCCATAAGCACTTATGACTATATTCAGAATACATGCCTATGTTACATTGATGAATTGGAGCTAGTTTTGTGTCACCCTATGTTATAACGGTTGCATGAGGAATCACATCCGACATAATTATCCATCATTGATCCATTTTCTATGAGCTTTTCACATATTGATCTTCGCTTAGTTACTTTTCCGTTGCCACTATTACAATTACTATAAAACTGCTACTGTTACTTTTGCCACCGTTACCGTTACTTCCATACTACTTTGCTACTAAATACTTTGCTGCATATATTAAGTTATCCAGGTGTGGTTTAATTGACAACTCAACTGCTAATACTTGAGAATATTCTTTGGCTCCCCTTGTGTCGAATCTATAAATTTGGGTTGAATACTCTACCCTCGAAAACTGTTGCGATCCCCTATACTTGTGGGCTATCATGCCTATGTAATGATCATTGCCTAGATATCATCATAATTATTTGAGGTTCTATCAATTTCCCAATGCTACGTCCTTAGCTTGCGTTGGTTTTCCTTGAAGAGGAAAGGGTGCTGCAGCAATACTAGTGTAAGTATTTCCCTCAGTTTTTGAGAACCAAGGTATCAATCCAGTAGCAGGCTCGTCAAAAGTCCCACGCACCTACACAAACAAACAAGAACTCGCAACCAACGCGATAAAGGGGTTGTCAATCCCTTCACGGCCACTTGCGAAAGTGAGATCTGATAGAGATAATATGATAAGATATATATTTTTTGGTATTTTTATGATATAGATTGGAAAAGTAAAGATGCAAATAAAAGTAGATTGAAAGCTTATATGATAAAAGATAGACCCGGGGGCCATAGGTTTCACTAGTGGCTTCTCTCAAGATAGCATAAGTATTACGGTGGGTGAACAAATTACTGTCGAGCAATTGATAGAAAAGCGAATAATTATGAGATTATCTATGCATGATCATGTATATAGACATCACGTCCGTGACATGTAGACCGGCTCCTGCCTGCATCTACTATTATTACTCCACATATCAATCGCTATTCAGCATGCATCTAGAGTATTAACTTCATAAAGAACAGAGTAACGCATTAAGAAAGATGACATGATGTAGAGGGATAAACTCATGCAATATGATATAAACCCCATCTTTTTATCCTTGATGGCAACAATACAATACTTGCCTTGCTGCCCCTGCTGTCACTGGGAAAGGACACCGCAAGATTGAACCCAAAGCTAAGCACTTCTCCCATTGCAAGAAAGATCAATCTAGTAGGTCAAACCAAACTGATAATTCGAAGAGACTTGCAAAGATAACTTAATCACACATAAAAGAATTCAGAGGAGATTCAAATATTTCTCATAGATAAACTTGATCATAAACCCACAATTCATAGGATCTCGACAAACACACCGCAAAAATAGTTACATCGAATAGATCTCCAAGAAGATCAAGGAGAACATGGTATTGAGATCCAAAGAGAGAGAAGAAGCCATCTAGCTAATAACTATGGACACGAAGGTCTATGGTAAACTACTCACAACTCATCGGAGAGGCCTTGAACATGATGTAGAGGCCCTCCATGATCGATTCCCCCTCCGGCGGAGTGCCGGCAAAGGCTCCAAGATGGGATCTCGCGGATACACAAGGTTACGATGGTGGAAATAGTTTTTCATGGTCGCCTCTGATGTTCTCGGGGTACATGGGTATATATAGGAGGAAGAAGTAGGTCGGTGGACGCCCGAGGGGCCCACGAGATAGGGGCGCACCCAGTAGGGGGGGGTTGCCCTCCACCCTTGTGGCCTCCTCGATTGCTTCTTGACTTGCACTCCAAGTCCTCTGGATCACGTTTGTTCCAAAAAGATCGCCCCCGAAGGTTTCATTCCGTTTGGAATACGTTTGATATTCCTTTTCTCCAAAACACTGAAATAGGCAAAAAACAGCAATACGGGTTGGGCCTCCGGTTAGTAGGTTAGTCCTAAAAATGATATAAAAGTATAAAGTAAAGCCCATAAACATCCAAAACAGGTAATATAATAGCATGGAACAATAAAAAATTATAGATACGTTGGAGACGTATCAAGCATCCCCAAGCTTAATTCCTGCTCGTCCTCGAGTAGGTAAATGATAAAAACAGAATTTTTGATGTGGAATGCTACCTAGCATAATTCTCAATGTAATTTTCTTTATTGTGGCATGATTGTTCAGATCCAAATGATTCAAGATAAAAGCTTATAAAATATAAAAAATAATAATACTCGAAGCATACTAACAAATAATCATGTCTTATCAAAATAGAATAGCCAAAGAAAGCTTATCCCTACATAATCATATAGTTAGGCCATGCTTCATTTTCGTTACACAAAATACTCCCATGATGCACAACCCCGGTTTCAGCCAAGCAATTGGTTCATACTTTTTAACGCGCTTTAGCTTTTTCAACTCTTACGCAATACATGAGCGCAAGCCATGGACATAGCACTATGGTGGTATAAGGTGGTGGTTGTGAGGACAAAAAGGGAGAAGATAGTCTCACATCAACTAGGCGTATCAACGGGCTATGGAGATGCCCATCAATAGATATCAATGTAAGTGAGTAGGGATTGCCATGCAACGGATGCACTAGAGCTATAAATGTATGAAAGCTCAACAAAAGAAACTAAGTGGGTGTGCATCCAACTTGCTTGCTCACGAAGACCTAGGGCATTTTGAGGAAGCCCATCATTGGAATATACAAGCCAAGTTCTATAATGAAAAATTCCCACTAGTATATGAAAGTGACAACACAAGAGACTCTCTATCATGACGATCACGGTGCTACTTTGAAGCACAAGTGTGGAAAAAGAGATAGTAGCATTGTCCCTTCTCTCTTTCTCTCTCATTTTTTTATTTTATTTTCATTTTATTTGGCCTTTCTCTCTTTTTTTGGCCTTTCCTTTTTTATTTGGCCTTTCTTTTTTTATTTGGTGGGATCTTTGGCCTCCTTTTCTCATTTTTTAAGTCCGAAGTCTCATCCCGACTTGTGGGGGAACCATAATCTTCATCATCCTTTCCTCACTTGGGACAATGCTCTAATAATGAAGACCATCACACTTTTATTAATTTACAACTCGAGAATTACAACTCAACACTTAAAACAAAATATGACTCTATATGAATGCCTCTGGCGGTGTACCGGGATATGCAATGAATCAAGAGTGACATGTATGAAAATTTATGAAGGTGACCTTGCCACAAATACAATGTCAACTACATGATCATGCAAAGAGCAATATGACGATGATGGAGCGTGTCATAATAACGGAATGGTGGAAAGGTGCATGGCAATATATCTCGGAATGACTATGGAAATGCCATAATAGGTAGGTATGGTGGCCGTTTTGAGGAAGGTAAATAATGGGCGCATGATAACGGCTAAGGTTGTGTGGCACAATAGAGGCTAGCAAAGTGGAAGGGTGAGTGTGCGTATATCCATGGACTCACATTAGTCATAAAGAACTCATATACTTATTGCAAAAGTCTACTTGCCCTCGAAGCAAAGTACTACTATGCATTCTCCTAGGGGAAGGGTTGGTAGGAGCTAACCATCGCGCAATCCCAACCTCCACTCATAAGGAAGACAATTAAAAGAGCACCTCATGCAACAAATTTGTCACACAACTTTTACCATACATGCATGCTACGGGACTTGCCAACTTCAACACAAGTATTTCTCAATTTCATAATTACCCACTAGCATGACTCTAATGTTACCACCTTTATATCTCAAAACAATTATCAAGCATCAAATTGATCCTAGTGTTTAATGCACGTTCTATGATAGTTTTTATTATACCCAACTTGGATGCCCATCATTCTAGGACCAAATTCATAACCACAGCAAATACCATGCTGTTATAAAAGAATCTCAAAATAATATAAGTGAAGAATGAGAGATCAACAATTTCTTCAAAATTAAGCCACCGCCGTGCTCTAAAAGATATAACTGAAGTACTAGAGCAAATACTGTGTAGCTCAAAAGATATAAGTGAAGCACATAGAGTATTATAATAAATTCTAACCAAGTGGGCTTCTCCCAAAAGGTGTGTACAGAAAGGATGATTGTGGAAAACTAAAAAGCGAAGACTAATATCATACAAGACGCTCCAAGCAAAACACATATCATGTGGCGAATAAAAATATAGCTCCAAGTAAAGTTACCGATAAACGAAGACAGAAGAGGGGATGCCTTCCCGGGGCATCCCCAAGCTTAGGCTTTTGGCTATTCTTGAATATCTTGGAGTGACGTGGGCATCCCCAAGCTTAGGCTCTTGCCACTCCTTATTCCATAGTCCATCAAATCTTTACCCAAAACTTTAAAACTTCACAACACAAAACTCAACAGGAAATCTCATAAGCTCCGTTAGTGAAAGAAAGAAAAACCACCACATAAGGTACTGTAATGAACTCATTCTTTATTTATTTTGGTGTTAAACCTACTGTATTTCAAGTTCTCTATGGTTCATACCACTTAATACTAGCCATAGATGCATCAAAATAAGCAATCAACACACGAAAGGCAGAATCTGTCAAAAACAGAACAGTCTGTAGGAATCCGTAACTCTCGAATACTTCTGGAACTCTAAAAATCCTACCAAAATAGGAAGTCCTGGGAAATTTATCTATTGATCTACATCAAAAAGAATCAACACAAAATCACGTTTCTGTGAATGAATAAAATTATTTCCGTGCGCACAAAGTTACTGTTTTTCAGCAGAATCAAATTAACTAATACCATAGGCTATCCTATAGGTTCTAGTTTGCACAAACACTAATTAAAACATAAAAACACATCTAAAAAGAAGGTAGATGCAAAATTTATTACTAAACAGAAACAAAAAACAAAAAAACACAAATAAAATTGGGTTGCCTCCCAACTAGCGCTATCGTTTAACGCCCCTAGCTAGGCATAAAAGCGTGGATAGATCTAGGTAGTGCCATAATAATAAGATAGATCACGAAAACTCATCTCATATTCTCTACGTTCAGCATCAAGTTTTCTTTGAGGCAAGCAAAAGTAATCAAAAGGGCTAAATTTAATGGGACAAAAGTCCCCAAGATCAATCTCAGGAGGTATGGGTTCCTTCTTTGGCCCTTCATATTGCACAATCAATTCATCATTATAAGCATTCTTTTGGCAGAACATCGTAAGCCTATACTCAAGAGAGTATCCTAGCTCATTGTTTCGAAGAGCAAAATCATTATTAAGTTCATAAATTCTATCAACTAGGACATTGGTAGCAACCTTTTTCCTAAGGTTTTCATTAAAAGCAACATAGTCCAAAGATTGAAAACGCCTAATTTCCTCTTGATCAAAGAGGATCGCTTCTATGGGAGGACGGCCGACGTCCACCCTATAGTGCGCAAAGATTTCTTTGGCCTCTCTTATTATAAATCTAAACTCATGAGCCAAAAAGATAGTAGCGGCGCGTTTAACAAAAGAATGCTCAATATTAGAAAATTCCAGGAAAATTCTTTGTATGCAAGGATGCATATGCATAAATTGTCTTTCAAGCTCAACTACAAGCATAGCGATAGCATCCACAAGACTACTAGTTCTATGAAGAATAGAACCACCCATAGCGGGCAAAGCACCGGCACAAGTAAAGAAATTTTGAATAACCCCTTTTCCAATAATATTACCACTACCGATTCGAAACTTTTTAGTATGCAAGATAGGGGGTTCTTCAGCAGGAGCATCAGAATTTTCCATATTATCATTCTTGCCCATATCGACGCTAATCTCCCCAATTTCATACATAACGGCAAACAAGAAGAAGAGGGTAGACGAAAGAGATAGGAGATTGGGAAAGAGAGGGCGAAATAAAAGGGCAAAGGTGAAGTGGGGGAGAGGAAAATGAGAGGCAAATGGCAAATAATGTAAATGTGAGGGAGATGAGTTTGTGATGGGTACTTGGTATGTATTGACTTGAGCGAACGGCGCCAGAAATCCTTCTTGCTACGTCTTGAGCTTGCATTGGTTTTCCTTGAAGTGGAAAGGATGATGTAGCAATAGTAGCGTAAGTATTTCCCTCAGTTTTTGAGAACCAAGGTATCAATCCAGTAGGAGGCTCCTCAAAAGTCCCACGCACCTACACAAACAAATAAGAACTCACAACCAACGCGATAAAGGGGTTGTCAATCCCTTCACGACCACTCGCGAAAGTGAGATCTGATAGAGATAATATGATAAGATAAATATTTTTTGGTATTTTTATGATATAGATTGGAAAAGTAAAGATGCAAATAAAAGTAGATTGAAAGCTTATAGGATAAAAGATAGACCCGGGGGCCATAGGTTTCACTAGTGGCTTCTCTGAAGATAGCATAAGTATTACGGTGGGTGAACAAATTACTGTCGAGCAATTGATAGAAAAGCGAATAATTATGAGATTATCTATGCATGATCATGTATATAGACATCACGTCCGTGACATGTAGACCGGCTCCTGCCTGCATCTACTACTATTACTCCACATATCAACCGCTATTCAGCATGCATCTAGAGTATTAAGTTCATAAAGAACAGAGTAACGCATTAAGAAAGATGACATGATGTAGAGGGATAAACTCATGCAATATGATATAGACCCCATCTTTTTATCCTCGATGGCAACAATACAATACGTGCCTTGCTGCCCCTGCTGTCACTGGGAAAGGACACCGCAAGATTGAACCCAAAGCTAAGCACTTCTCCCATTGCAAGAAAGATCAATCTAGTAGGCCAAACCAAACTGATAATTCGAAGAGACTTGCAAAGATAACTTAATCACACATAAAAGAATTCAGAGGAGATTCAAATATTTCTCATAGATAAACTTGATCATAAACCCACAATTCATAGGATCTCGACAAACACACCACAAAAATAGTTACATCGAATAGATCTCCAAGAAGATCAAGGAGAACATGGTATTGAGATCCAAAGAGAGAGAAGAAGCCATCTAGCTAATAACTATGGACACGAAGGTCTATGGTAAACTACTCACAACTCATTGGAGCGCCGACAAAGGCTCCAAGATGGGATCTCGCGGATACACAAGGTTACGATGGTGGAAATAGTTTTTCATGGTCGCCTCTGATGTTCTCGGGGTACATGGGTATATATAGGAGGAAGAAGTAGGTCGGTGGACGCCCGAGGGGCCCACGAGATAGGGGCGCACCCAGTAGGGGGGGTGCCCTCCACCCTTGTGGCCTCCTCGATTGCTTCTTGACTTGCACTCCAAGTCCTCTGGATCACGTTTGTTCCAAAAAGATCGCCCCCGAAGGTTTCATTCCGTTTGGAATACGTTTGATATTCCTTTTCTTCGAAACACTGAAATAGGCAAAAAAACAGCAATACGGGCTGGGCCTCCGGTTAAGGTTAGTCCTAAAAATGATATAAAATTCTAAAGTAAAGCCCATAAACATCCAAAACAGGTAATATAATAGCATGGAACAATAAAAAATTATAGATACGTTGGAGACGTATCACCCAACAGTAATTTGTTCACCCACCGTTTGCTATCTTTCTTGAGAGAAGCCACTAGTGAAACCTACGGCCCCGGGGTCTTCTTTGTCATATATTTGCCTTTGCGAACTACTTTTCTCTTGCATTTATTTTCAGATCTATTAAACCAAAAACACAAAAATACCTTGCTCCAATTTTTCTTTATTTATTTTATTTAGCGTTCGATCTATCAATCTATTACAAATTTATCTCACGTCCGTTTGCCACTTGAGGCGTCGTACCCTGAAATGGATTAAAAACCCCTTTAACACGTCAGGTTATGAGGATTTGGTTTCTATGTGCAAGGGCTGTTTACGTTGTGTTGCTTGGTTCTCCTACTGGTTTGATAACCTTGATCTCATCTGAGGGAAATACCTACCGCCGCTATGCTGCATCATCCCTTCCTCTTTAGGGAAATACCAACATAGCTTCAAGCGACATCATCCATCACATCATTCTCCTAATGATGTGATCCCGTTCATCAAATGACAACACATGTCTATGGTTAGGGAACTTAACCATCTTTGATTTACGAGCTAGTCAAGTAGAGGCATACTAGGGACACTTTGTTTTGTCTATGTATTCACACATGTATCAAGTTTCCGGTTAATCGAATTCTAGCATGAATAATAAACATTTATCATGATATAAGGAAATATAAAATAACAACTTTATTATTGCCTTTAGGGCATATTTCCTTCACGGACATCTATTAAGTTCCTTTCTATCAATAAATCAATGTATTCTCCTTCCCAAAACCAAAATGAGCATCCACCTTATTACACACATGACGATGTTCGAAATGAGCTATCGCAATTGAACCAAAGAATACGGTGCCAAAGCCGAATGAAAACAACACATACCTCTTACCTCGGGCGTGTGGCAGCCTTTCGGCGTGATCCCGCCGGCTACTTTCACCGGAATCGTGGGCGGTGGCACGACGGCGGGGCTAGGGGGAGAGGGGAGGTGGTAGGTGGGGAAAAGTGCGGGCTCAAATGTCCTCCCTACCAACCGCTACCGCTATATGCAGGGCACCGACGGGCCGGGGGGGTGCGTATTCGCGGGTTGGGGTCAAGATTTTGTCATGCCCCGCAAAAATATTTACGAGCCGGACGCGTTTGAGGGGTCTGTTCGGGTGGGATTTCCGCATCGACCCGCATTTTGGCGGTTATTTTGCGGGTCGCGGCTTTTTAGGGGTCTGCTAGAGATGCTCTAATTCTTGTGCCAACCAATATATTTTTTTAATCTAGTTTTAATTTGTTGGATTCTAGTCTAAGTCACGAGCCAAACAAAGGTAAACCGGGGTCCCCTACCATCAAGACAAGCTCTGAAATGTCGGTGATGGCGAATCTTTAGAAATGATGCACCAGGATTTCACTCTTCAGGAATTGCAAGGCTTGAGTAGTGATACGTCTCCAACGTATCTATAATTTTTTATTGCTCCATGCTATTATATTACCCTTTTTGGATGTTTATGGGCTTTATTTTACACATTTATATCATTTTTGAGACTAACCTATTAACCGGAGGCCCAGTCCATATTGCTGTTTTCTTGCCTGTTTCAGTATTTCGAGGAAAAGGAATATCAAATGGAGTCCAAACGGAATGAAACCTTCGGAAAAGTTATTTTTGGAACAGAACCAATCCGGGAAGCTTGGAGATCAAGTCAGAAGATCCTCGAGGACTCCACGAGATAGGAGGCCCCCCCCTACTGAGCGCACCCCCTGTCTCGTGGGCCCCTCAAGCACCTCCCGACCGACTTCTTTCGCCTATATATGCCTACGTACCCTAAAACCATCAAATATCAAGACAGATCGGGAGTTCCGCCGCCGCAAGCCTCTGTAGCCACCAAAAACCTCTCGGGAGCCCGTTCCGGCACCCTGCCGGAGGGGGAATCCATCATCGGTGGCCATCTTCATCATCCCGGTGCTCTCCATGACGAGGAGGGAGTAGTTCACCCTCGGGGCTGAGGGTATGTACCAGTAGCTATGTGTTTGATCTCTCTTTCTCGTGTTCTCTCTCGTGTTCCCTCTATGGCACGATCTTGATGTATCCCAAACTTTGCTATTGTAGTTAGATCTTATGATGTTTCTCGCCCTCTACTCTCTTGTGATGAATTGAGTTTCCCCTTTGAAGTTATCTTATCGGATTGAGTCTTTTATGAGAACACTTGATGTATGTCTTGCCGTGTTTATCTGTGGTGACAATGGGATAGCATGTGCCTCTTGATGTATGTTTTGGTGACCAACTTGCGGGTTAAGCCCATGAACTTATGCATAGGGGTTGGCACACGTTCTTGACTCTCCGGTAGAAACTTTGGGGCACTCTTTGAAGTACTTTGTGTTGGTTGGATGAATCTAAGATTGTGTGATGCATATCGTATAATCATGCCCACTGATACTTGAAGTGACAATGGAGTATCTAGGTGACATTAGGGTTTTGGTTGATTTGTGTCTTAAGGTGTTATTCTAGTACGAACTCTTTTATAGATCGATCCGAAAGAATAACTTTGAGGTGGTTTGGTATCCTACCATAATCTCTACGTTTGTTCTCTGCTATTAGTGGCTTTGGAGTGACTCTTTGTTGCATGTTGAGGGATTGTTATATGATCTATCTATGTTATTATTGTTGAGATAACTTGCACTAGTGAAAGTATGAACCCTAGGCCTTGTTTCCTATCATTGCAATACCGTTTACGCTCACTTTTACCATTAGTTACCTTGCTGTTTTTATATTTTCAGGTTACAAAAACCCATATCTACTATCTATTTTGCACTTGTATCACCATCTCTTCGCCGAACTAGTGCACCTATACAATTTACCATTGTATTGGGTGTGTTGGGGAGACAAGAGACTCTTTGTTATTTGGTTGCAGGGTTGTTTGAGAGAGACCATCTTCATCCTACGCCTCCCACGGATTGATAAACCTTAGGTCATCCACTTGAGGGAAATTTGCTACTGTCCTACAAACCTGTGCACTTGCAGGCCCAACAACGTCTACAAGAAGGAGGTTGTGTAGTAGACATCAAGCTCTTTTCTAGCGCCGTTGCCGGGGAGGTGAGTGCTTGAAGGTGTATCTTTAGATCTTGCAATTGAATCTTTTTGTTTCTTGTTTTATCACTAGTTTAGTTTATAAAACAAAACTACAAAAAAATGGAGTTAAGCTTGTCTCATACGCTTCGTCTTTTTAATATCTTTCATGTGTATGATGGAAAGGAAAATTGCGCTCAAGTGCTAGAAGAAGAATGCATTAAAATGCTTGGTACTAAATCTTTGAATAATGAGCATGATTGCAATGTTGTTAGTATAAACTCCTTGAATATCCATAGTATTAATGATGGTTGCTCTAGTCATGATGAAAATATATCTTATGATCATGTCAACTTTTGTGGAGTGCATGTTTGCATGAACACACCAAATAGAGAAGATATTTATTGCAAGAGGCATAAGCATTTAGAAACTAAATGGTTGCATTAAAGGCTAGGTGTGAGTGCTGAAATTTTAAAATTCCTTTGCCGTACTTGTGAACTTTGCAATGAACATGGTCATTTACATCTCCTATGCAAATTGTTTCATGATCGAATCGTGTCCAAAAATTGTGATGACTTGATTTCCATTGAACATGATAATGAACTTAGTTTGCTTTTGGGTTATGAAGAGCTGAAACGTTTACTTAAGGACCTTCCAGAATTTGCCCATAAGAAATTCCTTGATATTGATCTAGAAAAGATTTATTTGTTTTGTGCGGAGAATTGCATTGAAAATCCTTATATTGTCAATTACCTAAAGAAAAGAAATCAAATAGAAGATGATGAGAATAATAATGAAAGGGAAGAGACTTCCCAATATCCTCCTATTATTTCTCATGATGAATCACGCAACGAGGAGGAGCTTTCTATTCAACCAATCTCATCAATAAGGATCTCAAAAGGAAGGTTGAACCCACACATAATATGAAGAAGAAAAAGAAAAGAAGGAGCAACAAAGGTAGAAAGGTATCCCTCACAAATGATGTTGCTCCTACTACTCATTGTGATGATGATAATTGCTATACTATTTGTGCTATAAATATTTTTAATGATGAGAGTGATTATGCTTATGATATGAAAGGGCCCAAGCTTGGGGAAGCTATGTTTGATGGGGATGAATTATTTGAGAATATATTTGCTGGAATTAATGTTTTTCCCAAGCTTGGGGATGCTATGTTTAATGAAGATGATATTTTTAGCATCCCAAGTTTAGATTTGCAAAGTTGTTATGATGATAGCATGCCTCCTATGTATGATGATTATATTGATGAAAGTGGGTTTGGAAGAGTGTCAACTTTAGAAAGTAGTGATCCCACTATTTGGGAGGATGTTGAATCTTATTGTGACAAATATGAAAGTGGATTTGGAAGAGTGTCAACTTTATTTAGTGATTCCACTATCTTGGGAGAGGTTTCAATCGATTATGATGAGAACGAAGTTGCTACTTATGATGATTATTGTGATGAAACTTATGCTATAAAAAGTAGTGATGATTATATTTATAAAACTTGTCATGATTATGATTACCCTTTTTCTGAACATTACTCTTTTAATGTGGAAACAATTTTTAGTGTTCAAGTCTCTTATGATACCCTCACTATTTTGAATGAGAAGAATTTTGCTTATGTGGAGAGTAGTAAATTTTCTATACTTGTAGATCATGAAAAGAATGCTTTAGGTGCTGGTTATATTGTTTAATTCATTCATGATGCTACTGAAAATTATTATGGGCGAGGAATATATGCTTGTAGGAATTGCAATAATGTCAAGTTTCCACTCTATGTGCTTAAAATCTTGAAGTTATGCTTGTTTTACCTTCCTATGCTAATTGATTATTGTTCCCATAAGTTGTTTGCTCACAAAATCCCTATGCATAGGAAGTGGGTTAGACTTAAATGTGCTAGTCATATGCTGCATGATGCTCCCGTTATGTTTCAACTCTTATCTTTTATGTGAGCATCGTTGCCATCATCATGCCTAGCTAAAAAGGCATTAAAGAAAAGCGCTTATTGGGAGACAACCCAATATTTATCCATACTGTTTTTGTGTGTCCACATGATTATTCTACTGTAGTGATCATGTTTTATAGCTTTTGTTTCAATAAAGTGCCAAGTAAGACCTTTAGGATAGCTTACAGTGATAGTTGTGTTGATCCTGCTGAAAATCAGAAACTTTTTCACCCACTACATTAGTTTTTTTAATTAACAGAAATGTTCTCTTGATCTGATTCTTTTTGCTATGGATTGGTACACAAATTTATCAGGTCTTCCTAATTTGGTAGAATTTTTGGAGTTCCAGAAGTATACGTTTGATACAGATTACTACAGACTGTTCTGTTTTTTGACAGATTCTGTTTTCTATGTGTTGTTTGCTTTTTGATGAATCTATGAGTAGTATTAAGTTGTATGAACCATAGATAAGTTGGAGTACAGTAGATATTACACCAATAGGAATTTAGAATGAGTTCATTGCAGTACCTAAGTGGTGGTTTTATTTTCTTATACTAACGGAGCTTACGAGTTTTCTGTTGAGTTTTGTGTTGTGGAGTTTTCAAGTTTTGGGTAAAGATTCGATGGACTATGGAATAAGGAGTGGCAAGAGCCTAAGATTCAGTATGCCCAAGGCACCCCAAGGTATTATTAAAGGACAACCAAGAGCGTAAGCTTGGGGATGCCCCGGATGGCATCCCCTCTTTCGTCTTCGTTCATCGGTAACTTTACTTGGAGCTATATTTTTATCCACCACATGATATGTGTTTTGCTTGGAGCATCATTTTATTTTGTTAGTATTTGCTTGATGTTATTTAGATTAATGAATTTCATCTTTAGTTTCAATAAAAAAGTCAAGGATAGCCTTTGCCATGCTTATTTTGCTAGTATCCATGTTGCTGTTTAAAAACAGAAAGTTTACCGCTGTTGCAAAAATTCCCTAGAAAAGTCAGAGCATGATATAATTATGAAACCTTTTGCATGATGAGATATGATAAATTTACTACAGTGGGAATTTTAGTTCATAATTTTTGGAGTTAGGGAAATATGGATACTCTTGCATTCTTTACAGACTGTACTGTTTTGGCAGATTGCTGTTATGTTTGCATTGTTTGCATATGTTAGCTTGTTTAATGATTCTATTTGAGGATAGGAGTATTAAATATGCAGAGGCATTTAGTATGAAATGTGGAATAATAATTTTAGTGATTTGTTACAGTAGAAAATGATAAGGTTTTGAATTGGTTTATACTAACCTATCTCACGAGTTGTTGTTGAGTTTGTTGTGGATGAAGCTCTTGATAAAAAGTGAAACCATGATATGAGAGGAATTAAGGAGACACAAAAGTTCAAGCTTGGGGATGCCCAAGGCACCCCAAGATAATATTACAAGAGGTCTCAAGCATCTAAGCTTGGGGATGCCCTGGTAGGCATCCCAACTTTTTTTTCTTCAACAACTATCGGTTAGTATCGGTTGAGCCTAAGTTTTTGCTTCTTCACATGAGTTGTGCTATCCTTGCATTGTCATTTTATTTTGTTTTGCTTGCTGTTTGAATACAATACCAAGATCTTTAATTCTTTAATGAGAGAGAGTCTTCACATAGTACAGAATTATTTAGCTACTCATTGATCTTCACTTATATCTTTCAGAGTAGTTTGTCATTTGCTCTAGTGCATCACTTATATATTTTAGAGAACAACGGTAGTTATATATTGTAGAAATTGCTAGTCTCTCATGCTTCACTCATATCTTTTTGAGAGTCTTTTAGAACAGCATGATATTTGCTATGGTTTTAAAGTTGGTCCTAGAATGATGAGCATCCAAGTTGGGTATAATAAAAACTATCATAGAGAGTGAATTGGATGCTATGATCAATTTGATGCTTGATAATTGTTTTGAGATATGGAGGTAGTGTTATTAAAGTCATGCTAGTTGAGGTGATTATGAAAAATGCTTGTGTTGAGGTTTGTGATTCCCGTAGCATGCACGTATGGTGAACCTCTTTGTGATGAAGTTGGAGCACAATTTTATTTATTGATTGTCTTCCTTAAGAGTGGCGGTCGGGGACGAGCGATGGTCTTTTCCTACCAATCTATCCCCCTAGGAGCATGCGCGTAGTGCTTTTGTTTTTGATGACTTCTAGATTTTTGCAATAAGTACATGAGTTCTTTTGACTAATGTTCAGTCCATGGATTATACGCACTTCACCCTTCCACCATTGCTAGCCTCTCTTGTACCGCGCAACTTTCGCCGGTACCATACACCCCCCCATTACCTTCCTCAAAACAGCCACCATACCTACTTATTATGGCATTTCCATAGCCATTCCGAGATATATTGCCATGCAACTTTCCACCGTTCCGTTCATATGACACGCATTACTTTTGTCATATTGCTTTTTGCATGATCATGTAGTTGACATCATATTTGTGGCAAGGCCACCTTCATAATTTTCATACATGTCGCTCTTGATTCATTGCATATCCCGGTACACCGCCGGAGGCATTCATATAGAGTCATATCTTGTTCTAGCTTTGAGTTGTAAATCCATAAAAGTGTGATGATCTTCATTATTATAGCATTGTCCTAGTGAGGAAAGGATGATGAAGACTATGATTCCACCACAAGTCGGGATAAGACTTCGGACTTTACAAAAAGAAAAGAAAAAAGAAAAAAAGGAGAAAGGCCAAAAAAGGAAAAAAAAAGAGGGCCAAAGAAAAAGAGAAAAAAATAAAATGAGAGAAAAAGAGAGAAGGGACAATGCTTCTATCTCTTTTTCCACACTTGTGCTTCAGAATAGTACCATGATCTTCATGATAGAGAGTCTCATATGTTGTCACTTTCATATACTAGTGGGAATTTTTCATTATAGAACTTGGCTTGTATATTCCAATGATGGGCTTCCTCAAAATGCCCTAGGTCTTCGTGAGCAAGCAAGTTGGATGCACACCCACTTAGTTTCTTTTGTTGAGCTTTCATATATTTATAGCTCTAGTGCATCTGTTGCATGGCAATCCCTACTCACTCACATTGATATCTATTAATGGACATCTCCATAGCCGTTGATACGCCTAGTTGATGTGATACTATCTTCTCCTTTTTGTCTTCTCCACAACCACCATTCTATTCCACATATAGTGCTATGTCCATGGCTCACGCTCATGTATTGCGTGAAAGTTGAAAGAGTTTGAGATTATTAAAGTATGAAAAAATTGCTTGTCTTGTCATCGGGGTTGTGCATAATTAAATACTTTGTGTGATGAAGATAGAGCAACAGTCAGACTATATGATTTTGTAGGGATAACTTTCTTTGGCCATGTTATTTTGAGAAGACATGATTACTTTGATTAGTATGCTTGAAGTATCACCATTTTCATGTTATATGAACTTTTATTTTGTATTATTTGGGTCTGAACATTCATGCCACGATAAAGAAAATTACATTGAGAATTATGCTAGGTAGCATTCCACATCAAAATTTCTATTTTTATCATTTACCTACTCAAGGACGAGCAGGAATTAAGCTTGGGGATGCTTGATACGTCTCCAACGTATCTATAATTTTTGATTGTTCCATGCTATTATATTACCCTCTTTGGATGTTTATGGGCTTTATTTTACACATTTATATCATTCTTGGGACTAACCTATTAACTGGAGGCCCAGTCCATATTGCTGTTTTCTTGCCTGTTTCAGTATTTCAAGGAAAAGGAATATCAAACAGAGTCCAAACGGAATGAAACCTTCGGAAAACTTATTTTTGGAACAGAACCAATCCGGGAAGCTTGGAGATCAAGTCAGAAGATCCTCGAGGACTCCACGAGATAGGAGGGCGCCCCCCTACTGGGCACGCCCCCTGTCTCGTGGGCCCCTTGAGCACCTCTCGACCGACTTCTTTCACCTATATATGCCTATGTACCCTAAAACCATCAAATATCAAGATAGATCGGGAGTTCCGCCGCTGCAAGCCTTTGTAGCCACCAAAAACCTCTCGAGAGCCCGTTCCGGCACCCTGCCGAAGGGGGAATCCATCACCGGTGGCCATCTTCATCATCCCAACGCTCTCCATGACGAGGAGGGAGTAGTTCACCCTCGGGGCTGAGGGTATGTACTAGTAGCTATGTGTTTGATCTCTCTTTCTCGTGTTCTCTCTCGTGTTCCCTCTATGGCACGATCTTGATGTATCCCGAGCTTTGCTATTGTAGTTGGATCTTATGATGTTTCTCCCCCTCTACTCTCTTGTGATAAATTGAGTTTCCCTTTGAAGTTATATTATCGGATTGAGTCTTTTATGAGAACACTTGATGTATGTCTTGCCGTGTTTATCTGTGGTGAGAATGGGATATCATGTGCCTATTGATGTATGTTTTGGTAACCAACTTGCGGGTTCCGCCCATAAACTTATGCATAGGGGTTGGCACACGTTCTTGACTCTCCGGTAGAAACTTTGGGGCACTCTTTGAAGTGCTTTGTGTTGGTTGGATGAATCTGAGATTGTGTGATGCATATCGTATAATCATGCCCATGGATACTTGAAGTGACAATGGAGTATCTAGGTGACATTAGGGTTTTGGTTGATTTGTGTCTTAAGGTGTTATTCTAGTACAAACTCTTTTATAGATCGATCCGAAAGAATAACTTTGAGGTGGTTTCGTACCCTACCATAATCGCTACGTTTGTTCTCCACTATTAGTGGCTTTGGAGTGACTCTATGTTGCATGTTGAGGGATTGTTACATGATCTATCTATGTTATTATTGTTGAGAGAACTTGCACTAGCGAAAGTATGAACCCTAGGCCTTGTTTCCTATCATTGCAATACCGTTTACGCTCACTTTTACCATTAGTTACCTTGCTGTTTTTATATTTTCAGATTACAAAAACCCATATCTACTATCTATTTTGCACTTGTATCACCATCTCTTCGCCGAACTAGTGCACATATACAATTTACCATTGTATTGGGTGTGTTGGGGACACAAGAGACTCTTTGTTATTTGGTTGCAGGGTTGTTTGAGAGAGACCATCTTCATCTTACGCCTCCCACGGCTTGATAAACCTTAGGTCATTCACTTGAGGGAAATTTGCTACTGTCCTACAAACCTGTGCACTTGCAGGCCCAACAACATCTACAAGAAGAAGGTTGTGTAGTAGACATCAAGTAGACAATGATTCACTTGGCATTGGTTGTCGGCTAGTGGGTTGCTCGAGCAAAATCCTTCTAGGGGTGAAGGATGAAGTAACCATTGTTTATGGACCCGCAGACCATAGTCGGTCATGTGCCTGCCTTATGGAGCTGGCTACCAAGTGAAGTGGGCCATACTTCTATTAGTGGTGGCTGGTGATTTTAACCTCCTAAGGATAGCCTCATATAAGAATAACTCCAGGATTGATATTCCATTAATGTCCTAGTTTAATGATTGCATTGCAACCACGGGCCATCAAGAATTGGAGCAAATAGGTGCTCATTTCACCTAGACAAACAGACAAGCTAATCCTGTCATGAGTGACCTAGATCGGGTGTTGTTTCCATGGACCGGGGGAGACAATTCCCTATGTCAATGCTTCGAGCGATCACTAGGGTTGGTTCAGACCATGTGCCCTTGCTGCTTTCAACGGGGGGGGGGGGGGGCGGGGGGGCTCACCCGCCGCCTAGATTCCACTTTGAGAAGTTTTTGTTGTGCTAGGAGGGCTTTGCTGAGACGACCATCACTACAAAAAAATACACTTCCGTGATGATACATGTTTGCCACAGTAGGTCGCGTTTTTTGTCATGCATGTACATCCATGACAAATTTATGACAGAATCAAGATAGTCATACCTGTGCTGTCGTAGAAGTGTTCCATGACATTACCAAAATTATCATCACGGAAGTGTCCACTTCCATGACGATAAATCGCGCGTCACAGAAGTGCTTTCGTCAAGGGTCACCGACACGTGGCATCCACCATAACAGAACGCCCTTAAGCTATCGGGTCGGGTTTTGGATCCGATAACCCATTAACAGCCCCGACCAATGGGAAATTTCCACGTGTAAAATTCTTATTGGCCAGACGAAACATGTGTCAGCTCGTCAGTATAGGCGCCTATGATATGTCGACACGTGCCACGGCCCACCACTGGCCCATTTAGCTTACAAAACCGACCCGTTTGACTTGGTCAAAAGTTAACGGGCTGGCCCATGAAAAGCTTGTTAATGGTCTCTTCGCAAATAGCCCATTTTACGGCCCGTTAGGCACTAAAGTAAATCGGCCCAACAACGTCATGTGGCCCGTCGAATATAACACCAGCCCATTTCACTTTCGTCCCATGTATGGCCCACGACGTCTTTCGGCCCATATGAGGCCTTCGTATCTTTCGGCCCTTTACAGGCCCACGGTGACTCTAGCCCATAATGAACAGTAATTTTCTTTGTACCCGTTAACGGCCCGTGATTTACATGGGCCGTTTCCAGCCCATATTAGCTGTCGGCCTATTGACGGCCCATACGTTCTTGGGCTCCTTTTCAGCCCTCGATTACTTCCGGCCCGTTACTGGCCTGTTCCCCTAATGGGCCAAATTCGGCCCATGGCAAGAGTCGGCCCGTTACTGGCATGTTCCCCAAATGGGCCAAATTCGGCCCATGGCAAGAGTCGGCCCGTTACTGGCCTGTTACCCTAATGGGCCAAATTCGGCCCATGGCAAGAGTCGGCCCATTTCTGGCCAGCCCGTCCTATATTCTGGCCCATTAACAACCCGTTATGCCTATGACAGAATTAAGCTTTGCAATCCTACGGCCTGTTAACGGACCGTTACCATGCTGGGCCTATACCAATTACGCCCGATTACGGCCCATGTAGACCCATTTATCCGACGGCCCGAGGCCCACCGATTACAGGCACATTTATCGACGGCCCGAGGCCCACCGATTACAGGCCCATTTATCGACGGCCCGTAGGAGACCCATGGATCCTACGGCCCATATATGGCCCATGGGTAGTTGCAGCTACTAGCAAACCAGGGAAAAAGAAGACTAGGAAATAAATAAGGCCCAAAATAACGCTAGGCTATTAAGGCGATTGCACAGATTACATCCACTCGGCATCAAAGATCGCCACCAGTGCAAATATAGGGAACACCCTACACTATACAAAAATGGCTTGCTGTTTTCTTCAGTCGGTGGCTGCACGTTAAGAATAAATTTTGTATCGCACCAAAACAAATTACAACTATATAACAAAAGGAAGGTTGGCATAAAACTTAACAGTCTAGCAGATAAATGCACCACCAGAAGTTCAGAAGCTCGGTTCATTTGACCTGAATGTTACGTTTTCATGATGTATTGTCCGATGGAACACCATAACCCTCGCCTCCATTTCCCCTAGGCTCCTGAACAACATAGCAAATGTCTGATGGTCTGGTTTCAAAACCATGCATATCTTGACGACATTGAGCAATGTTTCTCCTTGTTTCACAAAGGGCCTCTGTTAGGGAATGGACTTGTGTTTGGAGCGCAGATACAACATTGCTTTGAGCTTGCATATCTTGATCATGAGGCAGTTTGGACAATATTGCCTCAACAACCAACCTAGTATTACGCAGGAACGTGCTTTTGGCACTGTTAGTGGACAGGTACTGACCCACTGCAGCAAGAGCTGACATTGCGGTTATAGTTGCCTCGCCACCTTCAGAAGGTGGCGGTTCCACCATTTTTTCCATAGCTCGCTGAAAAGTTGAGATTTTACATTAGTAGTACCAGAACAGAAGATATTAAGGAGGCAGCAAAACCAAACAAAATAGCTTTGGTCTATATACATAACTTATTCTGGTGAACCCATGTAAAATATTAGTTGTATTTTATTGCAAAGTACATAATAAAACCAGGTTCCAAACATATGACCATGTACCATCGCTAATGTATTGTCTATTTCTTCACATTGTATTGAGGGCTAAGGATAAAGAGACGAAGTTTATAATACGGTAAGCATAGTATGACATCATTCATATCACAAAACAACTGAGAACAGACAAACAGGCAATTGTAACGTTGTGTGGGCAAGTCCAGCACGGAACTAGATTACGGGTCAAGATCAAAGGAACATCACTCCTCCCTTTTAAACCTTGTAAGGTGCAATGATACGCTAAGACAATTGTGTATAAAATTGAAAAGAGTAATAGACATTGGCTGCAAACCATGCAGTTCAAGGCACAAGTCAGAGTAAGTAGTAGTTAAAAGGCATGAGGATTAAGGACTTACAACAGCGGTTTTGACTGGTGTAGTCATGCCCTTCTTCTTGCTGGTGTGACAGTCCTTGAAGATTTCCACAGCATTTGGTTCAGGTACTTTTTGGTCCTTGCGGGCTTTCCTCTGCATTTCGAACAAGTCAATATAGATCTGATAATATGGTACAACGAAAAGAGTGAAACAGCAGCTAACTACAAGAGCCTCGCAGTGTGCAATATAGCTACAAGATCCTGTCGTCTGTTGGAATTTCACTTTTGTACGGTTGGCCTTGTTCTTTGAACAGTTCACCTATAAGAAGATAGATTTGTGTGGCACATGCATCAATAGGACTTCAACATGTGATCTGATCACATATATATAATGTACCTGATAGTTCGGATCAGACCAGTGTTTAACAAGGCCCCTCCAGTCTTCATCCAATATATTTTCCACTGGAGATGTTTGGGAAAGTTCACTGTTAACCTTGCCTTCAAAGTGAGTTTTCCTCAAGTTATACCGATACTGTCGTAGAGCAGACTTGAAAACATGGGTGCAAGCTTGTCTGGTTGCATCATCTTGGCTATCCAACTTGAACCTCATCTGTTGAAAATTATGGGAATCTCATTATCAGCAACCTAGAAAGTATAGGACAGAGCAAGACGATATTACTAGTTTCCATACATAACCATACTTACAGATAAATGGTCGAGGAAGGTGTTGAACTGGGTTTCGTCTTTGTCATTCCTGTACTAAATCCATGTTGGGAGGATACGTACATGACACCTAACGACAACTGCTGCCTCTGATACTAACTTGGCTGACTCTGTAGCATCACGTGGGCTTTTTAAACCTACCTCAAAACGGATCTCCATTCTTCCTCCTCTAGATTTAGTTAACCTATCAAGCATTATCCCTGATGTTTGTTTCCTCTTGCGCCTAGGTGCTAGTCCAACAACAAACATAGGAACTGTTAGTGTACATCAAACGGTGAGACTACATATAAAGAAGCATGCAACTGTAACTTGACTCCAGCAACTACCTTCTTGATGTTGAAGCTCACAAGGTTCATCTGATATTGCCAACTCATCTTGTGTCAAGAGTGCTTGGGAAGTAGTGTCAGGTGGCAAGGGAGCTTGGGAACGTGCTGCTAGCTTAGTTGACGCACGAGTATGTCGTGCAGCTGGTAGTACTGTGGTAGGTGTTGCAAGAACTAGGGCTGTCTCTGCTTGTTTGGTGGCAGCTATTTGTTTTTGTTTGGCTTTTTTTGTAGCTCGTGTAGCATGGGATGTCGTGTTTGTAGAATTTTCCGCTAGACTTTCACCTTCTATTGCACCATCAGTACCAACAGAATCTATAGGATTCATCCGCTTCTCATTCCATGCCATTCTCTGTTTCTTCCTCTTTCTCTGTGCCATGTTAAGTCAAGCCGACAAGAAAAACAAATAACAATTTAGTTCTTCAGAACAAATTGATGCGTGATGCAGACGAATAAAACTTTGATGTTAGACAACCACATGATAGGAGGATGTAATATGTATGAAAAACAGGACGGAAGAGATAACCAGAACTATGATGTGTAAACTAAGAAGAAGACATTTCACCAAATTAGAAGCAATGCAATGGAAGGTAGACACCATATGAAAGATGCTACGAATATCGCTCAGCCAAGATAACAGTGTCTCAGCATAAATGGCGTTTAAACAAATGTGAAGCGGTACAAGAAATAAATCATATGCAAGATGCAAACAACATCACACTAACATGTTAGAGGTCTCTCGTCATTAGTGCCATTGCATATTCACAGCATTGCATATTCATAGCTTATGATGTGTAAACTAAGGAGAAGGCATTTCAACAAATTAGAAGCAATGAAAGCTAGACACCATATGAAAGATGCAAATAATATCACTCTACCAAGTTAAAACTGTCTCGTCATAAGTGCCATTTCAACAAATTAGTAGTACAAGCTAGAAAAGAATGTGAGATGTAACCTATATCACACTCCGAAGTCAAACTTGTCTTATGATAAGTGATTGTTGCAGGTTACACAACAGTAGTAATTTGATGTAAGAACATGGTGTGATAGACAGATATTGTATGTTCTAGAAATAGGAACACGTGTCTTATTCAAGTATAATGTGTAAAGTAAGCAGATGGAATTCAACAAAATTAGAAGCAATACAAGCTAGACATCACACATAACATGCAACCACATATAACAGTGCCAAGTTAGAGGGAGCACCAATGATGCTGCACTAGGGGAGACGTGCTCATCATAAACACAGCTTTGTTGAGTGTCTATGCATGTGTTGTCTTGGAAATCATCTTGGGGGTGTGGAGGAGTAGAAATTGTAGAGGCCCTCCGTTTGGAAGGAGAAAACCTTTATCCGCTGCCTTGCTAAATTCCTTCCTCTTTATTGATTTTGAATTGTCAAGTAAAACCGACAAGAAAAAGCAATAAAATTCTCTCTTCAGAACTCATTCATGCATGATACTGACAATCACTACTTTGATGTAAGGCAAACACATGATACCAGGATGGAATATGTACAAAAAATAGGACGGCATGGCATGTTCACAATTGTTTGTGTAAACTAAGCAGAAACCATTCCAGCAAATAAGAAGCAACGCAAGCTAGACACCACATGAAAGATGCAACCAATATGACTGCCAAGTTAAAAGCATCCCATCATAAATGGAATTTCGACAAATTAGAAGCAGCGCATGCTATAAATCATATGAAAGATGCAACTAATATCGCACTGCATATACTAAAGGTGTCTCGTCATATTGATTGATGCATGATACAAAAAAACAATAGTTTTATGTAAGGACATGCTTAATAGGCAGATGTACTATGTACTAAATACAGGAAGGCATGTCACATTAACAGGTATAATGTCACATTTAGAGGAGTATAAGCTAAGCAGACTAGCACATGCAGTTTAACCAGATTGGAAGAATTACAATCTATACACCATATGCAACATGCAACCACATATCACGCTGCCAAGTTAGAGCAAGCACCTGCAATGCTAGTGTAGGGGAAATGATGTAATCAACTACAGAGCTACGTGCACTATCTTCATCTAGCATTTTTGTTTCTTGAGAATCATGTCGGGAGGCTGACGCTGCATTCTTTAAATGAGGAGTAGTCCCCTTGCCTGCCTACCTCGTCATAAGTGATTGATGAGGGATACACAAGAACATTAGTTTGATGTAAGAACATGGTTAATACACAGATGTACTAGTATGTACCAAAAACAGAAAGACATGTTGTCGGTGTCAAAACTGTCAGATCTCGGGTAGGGGGTCCCGAACTGTGCGTCTAGGCGGATGGTAACAGGAGACAGGGGACACGATGTTTTTACCCAGGTTCGGGCCCTCTCGATGGAGGTAAAACCCTACTCCTGCTTGATTGATATTGATGATATGGGTAGTACAAGAGTGGATCTACCACGAGATCAAGGAGGCTAAACCCTAGAAGCTAGCCTATGGTATGATTGTTGTTGTTGTTGTTGTTGTGTCCTACGGACTAAAGCCCTCCGGTTTATATAGACACCGGAGAGGGCTAGGGTTACACAGAGTCGGTTACAATGGTAGGAGATCTACATATCCGTATCACCAAGCTTGCCTTCCACGCCAAGGAAAGTCCCATCCGGACACGGGACGAAGTCTTCAATCTTGTATCTTCATAGTCTTGGAGTCCGACCGATGATGATAGTTCGGCTATCCGGACACCCCCTAGTCCAGGACTCCCTCACATGTCATATTCAAAGGTATAATGTGTAAGCTAAGCAGATGCAATTTAACCAAATTGGAAGCAATACAAGCTAGACATCCGGCTGGAGTGGTGAACATGATTTTCTAGGACCTGAGAGCCTGGTGGGAGGCAGGCTGCTTCGCCACCATCGCGGCTTTTTAGTTGGCTTCCAGGTGATGCATGTCTTTGCTGGGCTTGTCACTGGCTCGGCCAGTGCCCTGACTAGCTATTTGTCTTCTGGTGCTCACGGGATGGTAATTCATGTAAAAAATATCTTTCCTTATCTTAATAAAGACCGACTTCGGCCTTTCGAATACAAGCTAGACACCATATGGAACATGCAACCACATATGACACCGCGAAGTTAAAGCAAGTACCTGGGATGGTGATTCATTGCGAGCGAGGTCATCAAATCCAGAGCAACATTACCGTCTCCATCTGCTGACACTGCACCCTTTATAGAGCGGTAACGTGTCTTGCCTACCCGCATACGAAGCTGGAGCGACTTCACTCTTTTCTTTGCTGCTTCTCTTTCGGCAGGAGAGTCTGAAATACCCTTTCATAAAAACACAATAGTGAGAGTATGGGTGAAGTGTGTGCAGAACTAGTGCACTGTAAAAGTAGCAGATAGCAGGTGGCTTAAAAATAAATGACAGGAGACATATGATAGCTCTACAACATTGCATGGCAAAGAAAATTAGATTCTACTCCATATGATTTTGTAATATATGAGCACAGGAAATGCAGGTACTCCTCCAGTACACCACCACATGTGGTCATATCTAAGATAACAGTCGACTGAAAATTAATAGGTCAGTCGATTTTTTTTAATGAACCTTCCGATCTATAAGGAACGGGCAGATGGCCTTCGTCTACCTCCCGCCAGTCACTGTTGACGATCTTTCTCGAACCGCCAGCGACCACCGGCCCAGACCCGTGCCTCCTTCGCCCCACCCTCCCATCGACCTCACACCACCACCGTGCTTGGTAACGCCCCCAAGCCATCCCTTTAATCCCGGCCGACCTCCAGATCGGGCGCCAGTGGCTCTAGGCCGCAAACACCCCTAAGATAAACACCAAGGCGCTGCTTCCCCGGTGTAATAGTCGTACTAGCGCCTGTTACGCCGGGGAATGCTTCCGTTAATTGGGAATCAACTGGCCGGAAATTGAAATTCAGGGGGGCGACGGACCTCTAGCTAAGGTGAAATAGTATATAAGGAGAAACCTTGTGCATCACGAGTTACTAGGAACATCTAGTATCAAGAAGAAGCGGTCAACTAGTGTCTTCTATGGGATGAGTATCGTGCAAGCAAAGACGTAAGATTTGCACGAATAAGGGAAGACGAGTACCTTCTTCGGTTGCCGGTGTGGTCACCTCCGCATCTCGCCCCGATCTTCTTGTTTTTACCGGAGAAACCGATGTTCTGGAGGGTGCAGGCTTGGAAGAACCCATGAACCAATTGTTGACTGTGTTGCCGTGGCTGTATGTCGGCGGAGGGGAAGCAGATCCGAGGCAGCGAAGGACGGCGTAGCAGGAACAGCTCCGGTGCGGTGGAGGGTGGCGAAGTTGGAGCGGCAACGGTGAGGCGCAGGACGGTGTCGTTGAACTGGCTCGGGTACGGACGGCTCAGCCTCGGCTTCAACTACTAGCCGTGGAGGGCGTTGCGGTTGAGGTTGCGGTGGACGACGACGTCGGGGTATCGGCTCCAGCGTGATGGAGGAGGGCGGTGGTTGATGGGTGGGATGGGGTGGCGGACGGAGGACGCTGGGGTTTCGCGGCTGGTGGAGAGGTTATTTTGGCGCCCACGGAGTACGAATGGGGAATCGGACGGGTGGGGGAACCATGTTTCGGTCTGGGACGCGTTTGTTTTTGGCTTTTTTGAACAGAAGATGGGACGCGCTTGTTTGAAATTTGGGGAAAGTACAAACTTTGCCCCCCTCTTAAATTTCGGACCTACTGCGGGTCGGGGGTAGGATGGTAATCCCAGGTGTCCCAAATAGCGGGCGGGAGCGATTTCGACCGCGCGCATGTGTGCTTAGGCGGCCATTGTGTATGAATGTTTTTCGGAGGCGGTTGCGTGGCGTCTAGATGAAGCTACAAACCTACCCCGGTTTAGACCTTTGGACGTCGGGCCGGTAGGTTTCACAGGTCGGAGTTATTAGAAAAGTAATTTCCTTGTACTACCAAACATTGGTCTCACGCGGTTTCGGGCGAGTAGAGGCTCTTTTGGCGCTTCGTTCGAAATTTGAAACACAAGCATTCACGTTTAGAGTACTCTTGAACTATGAGGATTGACCTAAATAGACAACGTTATATTTGACCTTGTATGTTTGAAAACCTCATTAAATTATCCGCTTCCTTTTGAAATTTTAACACTTGAAAATCCTATAACTACGATTATTTTTGAATGGAGGAGCTAAATTTGAATCTATTTTGTACACGACTACATATGCTATTATGTACAAAATCAGAGCAAAGATTGGTACCCCCATAGTTTAGGTATGGTTTACAAATGCCATGATATCAAATTCAAATAATTGAATGGACTTCATGTTGAATTCGATTTTTTTAAACCACCTTAGGTTGAATTCAAATGTATGCTAGTTCATAGGTAGCTATTTATAAATGTCCATTGTGTAACTTTCGCATGTATAATGTGCTTTACACACACAACATGAACTATACTCACGTTTATATTCGATTGCTAAAGCGATGCATTGTCTGGAGTTCAAAATACTAACTATGTGGATCAATTGTGTCGAATAATAACATAGACATGCTCAAATTTGATAGAATCTAGATGTCTGATGGATCAATGACCGCTCCTTACGCGAATTGCAAATATCATGATCCCATCCTAATATTTGGATACAATTTATATCTTTAATCAATATGTAGAGCAGTCTTTTACGTGTAGTTTCACTCTCCATCGGTGGTCTCTCACACATGCTCAGACACTCTCTCCCGAGGTGTCTTTCTCGCACACATTCTCTAGATATAACCCTCCCTCCCTCTCGTAACCATTTACAATTGTTTTCACTAACCTTTATCACAAGCACTCTTCCTCTCGCAAACATACACACGCACAATCCTCATCGACCCTTTCTATATACATGGACCTGCCTATGTGTCTCATGTATGCACATTATCTTTACGCCTGTCTCTCACGCATTATCTCACACCTCTCTTCCTAATCGACGAGTATGATTCTAGCAGAGCATTCTGTAGGATGCCCCTTAAAGTTAGGTTGGATGAATAGTAATATCAAAGATAAAAGGGGTTACCTTAGTCCGAGAACCTAGGGTTACAAATCCTAGCCTGCTTTGTCAGTGGACACAGAGTCCTTCACAATTCTGTTATCTTTGTCTTGTACGACTAGTCATCCATGGGTCTTCCTAAATGTGTCATGGGCCGACCAATGTGGCGCGGGACGAAACCGAACGAAGGGCCTCACCTCGACCCACCGGACCTCACGCGGTGACACACCCTCTGCCCCCACGTCTCATTATCTTCTCACACCCACACATACCAACACAAACACCACACACACAGAAAATTTCTCCTGGTGCCTCTATTCCCTCCACCCTTGCATATACACACTCAAGGGAATGGAATCTCTTGTCGTGACGTCATATTCGTCTCTCTCTCTAGACCACCCTCATTTCTCGTGCTATCTCTCCCACGCCCCCCCCCCCCGTCGGCCCCTCTATCCATGCCTCTCTCGAATACGTAATACACACACATACCTATCTAGGCCCCGCCAAATGCATCAACTACACATTCACACATGTTACATCACGTACCCCATTGATCTAAAAAGCCCTCTCTTCACGTTTATTTCGCATACAACATTCCTTTTGAATAAAGTGTGGCCAAAAAATTATTTTAGAGTTTCTACATATATACAACATTACAAAGTTATATGGAGGAGTACGAACGCTAATTTTCATTGCATTGTGCCCACAATGATATTTATTCCGCACTGTGAATTTGTATATTTTTATACTATATATACAAAGTTAGTCATAATAAAGAGAAATGAAGAGCATCTCTCTCTCTGTCGCATACCCCCCTGTACGCCCCTTTCACGTATGCACACAAAACTATCTCCAGGTCCTCTAAAAGTAAGCCCCCAGAAAATTCACGCGTGTTTCATCTTTCTCTCGTGATATATGCAATGACGATCATTGTATTTGAAGCGAAAGCACGATACATACATTGGACTTCATAATCCACTCATTACGGTCACCGTTTACGTTTAGTGGTTATTATACAGTCACGGGCTCACTGTACAACTTTGTATTTGCTCATGACATGACTAGTTGACCAGTTGAACGCTCCACGTGGCACCTCTAGTGTTGCATCACATTATCTCACTAACATCGTGCCCACCTATCGACTTGTATCTACTCTACATCTACACTATTATAAAATACATAAAATACACTCTTATAAATAACAGAGTTGGTGATGATGGTGTGCCTGCCATCCTGCAATACAGGCCGTCTGATTTATATCTGACGGATAGGAAAGAAACTATGGCAATTTTGCAAAAAGGTACCCACACACCTCTCCACATTTGCAAATAAGGCCTTCCCTTGTACATCATTTTCTCTCACAAGATAAACAAGTCATACAAATGTATCTTGACGTTACGTGCAATGCACGGGCATCTTGCTAGTAAGAATGAAAACAAACGACAAAAAAATATTTTGACGGTGGTGCGAAGTCATGACCGCGGGCACAGCGGACAAGGTGGCCTTGTATGGTATGCTGAGCCGTCTGTTTTAACACACAGGAGCTGGTGTGGTGATTATACACACACGCACGCATGCACACGAACTCCATCCACACAACACTAACACAAACACATGCGCCCACGCACGCACGCAACACTCACACGTACACACGCAGCCACGCACACACGCAACACTCACACGTACACACGCACGCATGCATGCACACACCAGTACACCACACGACCAACACACACTCTCACGCTCAAGTGCTCAACCTACACGTGCATGCGCACACATCAGGCCCTGACAGACACATGCACAACCAGGTGATTCCCGCGCACGGGTTGGAGCCTTGTCGCGCCTGCGTAAATTTGTGTTTATCTGACCTTTTCCCTATGCGAACTGACAGGTGGGACCCACAAGGAACATGGTCAATTTAACTAGTCAACATGGCGCCACGCAGACTATTTGGCCGGTCAACAGAGTGCAAACCGATGCTGAACTATGAGCAAGTGACCGGATAATCACCGCAAAACGTATATAGTGACTATAATCAGCTTATTCTGAAGTTCGGTGACCGTATTACGCTTTTCTCTCTGTAGGCCCTCCAAAACTACATCTCTACACGTTCTCGCATGTTACATCTAACAACTATGCAATGCAGCACTACTACTACACTCTAACACAATAAATCATATGTGTTTTTAGTTTTACTAGATATAATATTGTTACTTATAATTATTCAGTTTGCATATAATAAAATTGCCTTTGAAATGTATGGCCAGTATCATCTACCGCGCGGGAAAAATCCCGCCCTTTCCTGTTTAATCGGGTTTGTATCAATGGATCGTGCGAAACAGCAAAACTATAGTACTATACAGTACAAGTGACAGTTCACTACGCCGTCGTGTCGTCTACTCCTCCGTCGTAAGAGTGGAGCGCTCGCTTTCATAAATCTTCTAGTCTCTTTCGCCGACATGTGGGACATCAAGCTACCGGGTCCACGTGCCATACCGGAATACAGTGCAGAGCAGCCGGGGTGAAGCACCCCAGTCATGGCGCCGACGTAGTAATGAGCAATGAGGCGTCAAATCACAAAGCTGCACCTTTCCCGCAGTTAAGTTGGAGGGACGAAGTAATAATGCTAAAAAAGAAGTTGGAGGGACGAAGCAACCATCATTTCACTCGTTGTTGAATCCGCTTCTCCCTCATCTTCTTCAACTTAACCACGTGTTGCTTCTGCCGTTGTTCTGCCTCATGTGGGATGCGGATCAGCTTGGTAAAGCACTGACACGTGGGATCGCATGTTAGCAAACCGCCAGGATAACGTCCTCCGAAAATAAGAAACCTCCCCCACCATCCGCGCGACAAAATCACCTCCTTTTTACTAATCTTTGATCCTATAATTTTTTAGATCAATATAATTGAGATTTGTATAGATAGCACACACGAGCAAAACCAAGTGGTACGGTTAAGGGCATCCACAATGTGTAGCTAAATGTGAAAATAGCTTTTGGCATCATGGGAACCATTGTGGACGGTGTTGCCAAAGCCAAAAAGATGGAACCGAAGCTCCCTGATTGATTGATTGAAGGAATAGAAAATGCAATGTCTCTCCTCTTTCTCCCATGCTTGGACGCATGTAGGAGTAGTACAGTATAGATCACAGAGTCTACTCCCATGTCCCTTCTATCACAAATCACAAAGCAGTGAGGCATCAAATCACAAAGCACGGACGAAGCAACTATCATTTCACTCTTCGCTGACTCCGCTTCTCCATCTTCTTCTTTGAGAAACCATCTCACCGCACTAGTACTCCTAGTAGTAGTACTAGTAAAGGACTTCCTGGATGCAAATAAGGCGGTTGTCTCGGCTTGCAGGCGGCACTTGCGAACGACTTACCGTGGTCTCCCTCAATGGTGTTCTCCGTCGAGCGCACTTCGCCAGACCACAAAAAAAAGTCGTCGACGTCACCGCAATGGGCAAGGAATTCAAATATAGTTACTACCTCCATTTTTTTGTACACCAGGCCAGTATATCAAAATTACAATTTGCAAAGGGCCAATAACACTAATCGAGGCAAAATTGATGGGGTTAGCAACCAAGGACATTAATATCCCCTGCATGCATGCGGAAGTGAGAAGGTTTGTTTGCATGGCGCTGCATTAATCAAGCGATGAGGAGTGAGATGGTTAGCTCTTTGGTCTTTCGAGAAAAAAATACGCATTAATTGACACGTGAAACGAGGATTTGTATCGAAGGAAAATCCCGCCTTTCTTTTTTAAAACTAGTACTCCTAGTACGTACGTACTTATCCTGTTTGGGTCTAGGCCTTGCATTGCCAAACTTTGCCACACATTTTTACCAAGCTTGCCTAAAGTTTTCAAAATGAGAAGGAGGTACACTTGCGCACGGCTGTCGCATTCGCACCACACCCTCACACGGTCGCTCCTACGCCACGGTCGCACCGCACCCTCACACAGTCGCTCCTGCACGCCGCAAACCCAACCAAGGGAACACACCCTCACTGACACGTGCTGTCGCATGTGAACAAACCAAACTCAGCCATCCTATCGCTGACACATAATTTTCGTTCATAGAGTATGTTTATCCAACCGGAGTATCCGTACGGCCCGTGCGGTGGTCTGTTGGGGAAGAAGAAGAGGTGAGGAAGAAGGAAAGAAGGGTTAGGAGACGTAGGATATTCATCCAACCGCCTGAAATGGTAGACTGACCCAAGTCAGGCGACTTGCATAACAAATAGTATGTTTTTACACAGCAAAAGATCCATAATAATAAAAACAACAACATAAAGAAAAACTGTCACTGCTCGCAGAAAGAGATGGCCTCGTCATCTTTGGCTGCCAGCGTGAACCAGCCGTCGCTGCCGACGTGTGTCTCCACACCGTGGTTGTCCTCGGCCTCCAGCTACTCGTTCAAGCGGAGCGTGCAGGCTCTCTGCACCGACGAGAGCATGACCCGGTTCAAGTTGAGGACATCCGGTTCCGGCTGCAGGAGGGCCTCGATGGCAGCGGCATCCGCACGCTCCGCGTTCAGTCGAGCCTCCGCCGCCCGGTTCAAGTCCAGGACTTCCGGTTCCGCCTGCAGGAGGGCATCGATGAGAGCGGCATCCGCGCGCTCCGCCTCAAGTTGAGCCTCCGTGATAACCCACAAGTATAGGGGATCGCAACAGTTTTCGAGGGTAGAGTATTCAACCCAAATTTATTGATTCGACACAAGGGGAGCCAAAGAATATTCTCAAGTATTAGCAGCTGAGTTGTCAATTCAACCACACCTGGAAACTTAGTATCTGCAGCAAAGTGTTTAGTAGCAAAGTAATATGATAGTAGTGGTAACAAAAGTAAAGATAGTAAAAGTAATGTTTTTGGTATTTTGTAGTGATTGTAACAGTAGCAATGGAAAAGTAAATAAGTGTAAAGCAGTATATGGAAAACTCGTAGGCACCGGATTCGCGATGGATAATTATGCCGGATGTGGTTCATCATGTAGAAGCTATAACATAGGGTGACACAGAACTAGCTCCAGTTCATTAATGTAATGTAGGCATGTATTCCGTATATAGTCATACGTGCTTATGGAAAAGAACTTGCATGACATCTTTTGTCCTACCCTCCCGTGGCAGCGGGGTCCTATTGGAAACTAAGGGATATTAAGGCCTCCTTTTAATAGAGAACCAGAAAAAAGCATTGGCACATAGTGAATACATGAACTCCTCAAACTATGGTCATCACCGGGAGTGGTCCCGATTATAGTCACCTCGGGGTTGCCGGATCGTAACACATAGTAGGTGACTATAGACTTGCAAGATAGGATCTAGAACACACATATATTCATGAAAACATAATAGGTTCAGATCTGAAATCATGGCACTCGGGCCCGAGTGACAAGCATTAAGCATAGCAAAGTCATACCAACATCAATCTCAGAACATAATGGATACTAGGGATCAAACCCTAACAAAACTAACTCGATGCAATTACTTGACGCAATTACTCACGCACGGCGGTGAGCATCCAGCAAGCCTACGACCAATTACTCACGCACGGTGGTGAGCATCATGAAATTGGTGATGGAGGATGGTTGATGATGACGACGGCGACGAATCCCCCTCTCCGGAGCCCCGAATGGACTCCAGATCGGCCCTCCCGAGAGAGATTAGGGCTTGGCGGCGGCTTCATATCGTAAAACATGATGATTTCTTCTCTCTTATTTTTTCTCCCCGAAAGCCAATATATGGAGTTGGAGTTGGCGTCGGAGGGCCACCAGGGGGCCCACGAGGTAGGGGGGCGCGCCCAGGGGGGCGCCTCCCACCCTCGTGAGCAGGGTGTGGGCCCCCTGGTCTTCATCTTTTGCGAGGATTTTTCTTTATTTTTTCTAAGGTATTCCGTGGAGTTTCAGGACATTCTGAGAATTTTTATTTTCTGCACAAAAAATAACACCATGGTAGTTCTGCTGAAAACAGCGTCAGTCCGGGTTAGTTCCATTCAAATCATACAAGTTAGAGTCCAAAACAAGGGCAAAAGTGTTTGGAAAAGTAGATACGATGGAGACGTATCAACTCCCCCAAGCTTAAACCCTTGCTTGTCCTCAAGCAATTCAGTTGACAAACTGAAAGAGAAAAAGAAAAACTTTTACAAACTCTGTTTGCTCTTGTTGTTGTAAACATGAAAAGCCAGCATTCAAGTCTCAGCAATTATTATGAACTAACCATACTCACAATGACACATAGTCTCACAATTACTCATATCAATAGCATAATCAGCTAGCGAGCCATAATAATAAAACTCGGATGACAACACTTTCTCAAAATAATCATAACATGATATAACAAAATGGTATCTCGCTAGCCCTTTCTGAGACCGCAAAACATAAATGCAGAGCACCTTTAAAAATCTAGGACTGACTAAACATTGTAATTCATGGTAAAAGAGATCCATTTAAGTCATACCCAATGTAAACCAACAATAATGAATGCAAACGACAGTGTGCTCTCCAGCGGGTGCTTTTTAATAAGAAGGGTGATGACTCAACATAAAAGTAAATAGATAGGCCCTTCGCGGAGGGAAGCAGGGATTTGTAGAGGTGCCAGAGCTTGGTTTTGAAATTGGAATAAATTATATTTTGAGCGGCATACTTTCATTGTCAACATAACAACTAAAAGACGACGATATCTTCCATGCTAAACAGATTATAGGCGGTTCCCAAACAGAATGGTAAAGTTTATACTCCCCTTCCTCCACAAGCATCAATCCATGGCTTGCTCGAAACAACGAGTGCCTCCAACATTCAACGGGTCCCAAGGGGAGTTTTGTTTGCAGTTATTTTGATTTAGTTTGCACAAAGCATGGGACTGGGCATCCCGGATACCAGCCATTTTCTCGTGAATGAGGAGCGGAGTCCACTCCTCTTGAGAATAACCCGCCTAACACGGAAGATAAGGGCAGCTCTAGTTGACATATGAGCTATTAGAGCATGCAAAACAGAATGTTTATTTGAAGGTTTAGAGTTTGGCACATACAAATTTACTTGGAACGGCAGGTAAATACCGCATATAGGTAGGTATAGTGGACTCGTATGGAATAACTTTGGGATTTAAGGAGTTTGGATGCACAAGCAGTATTCCCGCTTAGTACAGGTGAAGGCTAGCAAAAGACTGGGAAGCGACCAACTGAGAGAGCAACAACAGTCGTAAACATGCATTAAAATTAATTCACACCAAGTACAAGCATGAGCAGGATATAATCCACCATGAACATAAATATCACGAAGGCTATGTTGATTGGATTCAACTACATGCGTGAGCATGTGCCAAGTCGAGTCACTCAATGCATTTAACACCCCATCATACCACATCATAATCATTCTAATAGCATGTTGGCACGCAAGGTAAACCATTATAACTCATAGCTAATCAAGCATGCCACAAGCAACTATAATCTCTAAATGTCATTGCAAATATGTTTACTTCATAATAGTTGAATCAGGAACGATGAATCATCATATTTACAAAAACAAGAGAAGTCGAGTTCATACCAGCTTTTCTCTTCCCAATAAGTCCATCATATATCATCATTATTGCCTTTCACTTGTACGACCGAACGGTGTGTAAAATAATAAGAGTGTGCGTGCATTGGACTAAGCTGGAATCTGCAAGCATTCAACTCAAGAGAGAAGACAAGTAATATGGGCTCTACGTTTAAATAAACAATCATGCATATAAGAGCCACTAAGCATTTTCAATATGGTCTTCTCGACCCCCAAAGAAAGGAAAAGAAATAAAAACTATTTACATGGGAAAGCTCCCAGCAAGCAAAAGAAGAACGGGAAATATTTTTGGGTTTTCTTTTTAATTCTACTACAAGCATGGAAAGTAAACTAACTAATTTTTTGGTTTTTTTAAAGTTTATCAAACACACAAAAAGAAAGCTAGCAAAAGAATTTTAAACTAACATGGATATTACAGTGAAAGAGTATGAGCACCGACATCTAGCGATGAGTGTGTGTGAACATGAATGTAATGTCGGTGGGAAATATGTACTCCCCCAAGTTTAGGCTTTTGGCCTAAGTTGGTCTATTGCCAGGGATGGCCTGGTGGATATCCGTAGGTGAAGCTAGGGTCGTACTGTGATGCAGCTGCTATCACCGCCTGAGCTATAGCATGGAGTCGAGCAGCCTCCACTCTCCTTTCGTACTCATCTGCCTCCTCTCTGGTAATAATATATCTTATTTTTGCATGTGAGTCAAAGAAAGCAGGAGCAGGAAGAGCAATACGGACTACACAACATTTGTCAAAGATTAGTCGATACTGGAGAGGTGGTTCAGTCCTCTCAACAAACTGGTGGGAAACCATAGAATCAAAATCTAAATAAGAAGGGGGTAACTCCATGTCACCCTCACAAATGACTACCTCAAGAAAATTAGCTAAGCGGGTTGCATAAATTCCTCCAAAGAAATATCCGCTATATATATTCTGACGCAACCTGCGAGCTACTATGGCTCCCAAATGATAAGATTGGTCTCCTAACACAGCACTCCTAAGAATACTGAGATTAGGCACACACATGTGACATGCTTCATCCTTAGCATTAATACATCTACCTATGAAGAGAGAAAAATAATGTATAGCAGGAAAGTGAATGCTCCCTATAGTAGCTGGCGTTATATCTCTAGATTCCCCCACAGTTATTCTAGCAAGAAAGTCTCTATATTCAGATTTAGGGGGATCCCTGACATTACCCCAAGATGGAAGTTTGCAAGCAGAAGTAAAATCCTCTAAGTCCATGGTATAAGATTTGTCATAAAGGTCAAACATGACTGAAGGAGAATTTCGCGAAGTTGAAAACTCAAACCTCCTCACAAATGAACTTGTGAGATCATGATACTGGGGGCATTTGTCAGCTTCAAAGTCCTCAAGACCGGCATTACTCAAATATGCGCTAAATTCTTCTTTGATTCCCACTTGATTCATAAAATTTTCCGATGGCCATTCACAAGGCCTCACAGGAGCGTCTCTTGGTGGTTCCTCGTCAGCATCACGTATTGCAAGTCTGGGACCTTGCTTCCTTGAAGGACCACCTTGGAACATTCTCCTAAGCATATTGTTTCCTCTTATTTTTTTTAAAAAAATTAGTAACTTCAAATAAAAGTGAACCAACTTCAATAAAATTGATAGCAACAACTCCCACAAGTGCCTAGGGCCTATATAAAGCATTGGAACTACTTGGAACCATATAAATTTGACATGCAAGCTCAAGAACATGGTCACCTATGCAGCACAAGTTTGCAAAGAATAAAGCACTAGAACAAAAACTGATTAGACCAATGGAGGAGTCACATACCAAGGAACAATCTCCCCAAGCAGTTTTGCGAGAGGTGCTTTGAGCAAGGAGATCGAAAATCACAGCAACGGGGGCTGGAACTCGTGCTTGAGTTGGTTTTTTGTGTTTGTGTGAGGCAAAGGAAGAAGATGAGTGCAGGAATAAGTGGAGGAGGGCCACCGTGGGCCCACGAGGCAGGGGGCATGCCCAGGGGGTAGGGCGCGCCCTCCACCCTCATGGCCAGGTGGTAGCTCCCCCCGTGGTAGTTTTTGCATAGTAAATTCTCAAATATTCCCAAAAAAATCATATTAAATTGGCATGGCATTCTGAGGACTTTTATTTTCGGGATATTTTTATATTGCATGGATAAGTAGAAAAATATTATTTTACTTTATTTCTACTAAATAACAGGAAATATAAAGAGGGTACATAAGGTTGTGCTTCTAGTTTCATCCATCTCGTGATCATCAAAATGAACCCACTAACAAGGTTGATCAAGTCTTGTTAACAAACTCATTCCGAATAATCCCGGAACCGGAGAAATTTTGAATGACACTAGGTTACCTCAACGGGGATATGAAAATCCCCAACAATAAGAATATCATAGTTTTTCTTGATAGTAGGGATAGGAAATTCAAAACCTCCAAATATAATCGATGGAACTTTTCCAATAGAGTTGATACTATAAACTTGAGGTTGTTTCCTCGGAAAATGCACCATGTGCTCATTGCCATTAACATGAAAAGTGACATTGCCTTTGGTGCAATCAATAACGGCCCCTGCAGTATTAAGGAAAGGTCTTCCAAGAATAATAGACATACTATCATCCTCGGGAATATCAAGAATAACAAAGTCCGTTAAAATAGTAACGTTTGCGACCACAACAGGCACATCCTCACAAATACCAACAGGTATGGTAGTTGATTTATCAGCCATTTGCAAAGATATTTCAGTAGGTGTCAACTTATTCAAGTCAAGTCTACGATATAAAGAGAGAGGCATAACACTAACACCGGTCCAAGATCACATAAAGCAATTTTAACATAACTTCTTTTAATGGAGCTTGGTATAGTAGGCACTCCGGGATCTCCAAGTTTCTTTGGTATTCCACCCTTAGAAGTATAATTAGCAAGTGGAAATTTCAGCTTCAGGTATCTTTCTTTTATTAGTAATAATATCTTTCATATACTTAGCATAACGATTTGTTTTGAGCACATTAGTTAATCGCAGACACAAAAAGATGGGTCTAATCATTTCAGCAAAGCGCTCAAAATCTACATCATCCTTTTTCTTGGATGGTTTCGGAGGAAAAGGCATGGGTTTCTGAACCCATGGTTCCCTTTCTTTACCGTGTTTCCTAGCAACAAAATCTCTTTTATCATAACGTTGATTCTTTGATTGTGGGTTATCAAGATCAACAGCAGGTTCAACTTCTACATCATTATCATTACTAGGTTGAGCATCAACATGAACATTATCATTAACACTATCACTAGGTTCATGTTCATCACCTGGTTGTGTTTCAGCATCAGAAACAGAGATATCATTTGGATTCTCAGGTGGTTCAGCCATAGGTTCACTAGAAGTTTGCAAAGTCCTATCATTTTTCTTTTTCTTCCTCTTAGAAGAACTAGGTATATCAATATTGTTTCTGTGAGAATCTTGCTCGATTCTCTTAGGGTGGCATTCAGGATACAAAGGTTCCTGAGTCATTCTACCAGTTCTAGTAGCCACTCTAATAGCATAATCATTTTTCTTACTATTCATTTCATCAAGCGCTTCTTTTTGAGCTTTAAGTACTTGTTCTACTTGAGTGGTAACCATACAAGCATGTTTGCTAACAAGTTTAAGTTCAACTCTAATATCAGCCATATAATCACCCAAGCGTTTAATCATAAAGGCATTCTATTTTAATTGTCTACCAAAATAAGAATTAAAGTCATATTGCTTAAACATAAAGTCATCAAACTCATCCAAGCACTGACTAGAAATTTTAGTAGGAGGGACTTTAGCTTTATCATATCTATAGAGAGAATTTACCTTTACTACCTGTGTCGGGATATCGGGAGGTTCTTCATTAAATAAGTAATTGAGATCATATACTTCTTCGACAGGCGGTAAATTAAGACCATGTATTTCTTCAATAGGAGGTAAATTCTTAACATCTTCAGCTTTAATACCTTTTTCTTTCATAGATTTCTTTGTCTCTTGCATGTCTTCGGGACTAAGAAATAAAACACCTCTCTTCTTCGGAGTTGGTTTAGGAATAGGCTCGGTAATTGGCTCTGGAACTGGCTTGGGAGGTAGCTCGGGAGGTGCCCAATTATTTTCATTTGCCAACATATTATTCAATAGAGTTTCAGCGTCATCCGGTGTTCTATCCCTGAAAACAGAACCAGCACAACTATCCAGGTAATCTCTGGAAGCATCAATTAGTCCATTATAAAAGATATCAAATATTTCAGGTTTCTTAAGAGGATGATCAGGCAAGGCATTAAGTAACTTGAGAAGACTCCCCCAAGCTTGTGGGAGACTCTATTCTTCAATTTGCACAAAATTGTATATTTCCCTCAAAGCAGTTTGTTTCTTATGAGCGGGGAAATATTTAGCAGAGAAGTAATAAATCATGTCCTGGGGACTTCGCACACAACCAAGATCAAGAGAGTTATACCATATCTTAGCATCACCCTTTAATGAGAATGGAAAGATCTTAAGTAAATAAAGGTAGCGCGATCTCTCATTATTAGTAAACAGGGTCGCTTTATCATTTAACTTAGTAAGATGTGCCACAACAGTTTCAGATTCATAGCCATAAAAAGGATCAAATTCAACCAAAGTAATTATATCTGGATCAACAGAAAAATCATAATAATCCTGATCAGGAACCCAAATAGGTGAAGTAGCAAAAGCAGGGTCGGGTCCCATTCTACCTCTAAAAGATTCTTTACTCCATTTAATTAACAACCTCTTACGTTCACGTGCATCCTGGCAATCAAGAATAGTTGCAAGGGATTCAGCATCAAAAAGATAACCCTTAGGAATAGCAGGCATAGGTTCATCATCACTAATATCGTCGTGTTCAGTTTCAATAATTTCTCTTTCTCTAGACCTAGCAATTTGCTCCTCAAGAAATTCACCAAGTGGCACAGTAGTATCAAGCATAGAAGTAGTTTCATCATAAGTATCATGCATAGCAGAAGTGGCATCATCAATAACATGCGACATATCAGAATCAATAGCAGTAGTAGGTTTAGGTGTCGCAAACTTACTCATAACAGAAGGAGAATCTAGAGCAAGGCTAGATGGCAGTCCCTTACCTCCCCTCGTAGTTCAGGGCAAAATAGTAGTTCGATCATCTTTCAAGTTCTTCATAGTGTCCAGCAGATATAAATACCAAGTGACTCAAAGAATAGAGCTATGCTTCCCGGCAACGGCACCAGAAAATAGTCTTGATAACCCACAAGTATAGGGGATCGCAACAGTTTTCGAGGGTAGAGTATTCAACTGAAATTTATTGATTCGACACAAGGGGGGCCAAAGAATATTCTCAAGTATTAGCAGCTGAGTTGTCAATTCAACCACACCTGGAAACTTAGTATCTGTAGCAAAGTGTTTAGTAGCAAAGTAATATGATAGTAGTGGTAACAAAAGTAAAGACAGTAAAAGTAATGTTTTTGGTATTTTGTAGTGATTGTAACAGTAGCAACGGAAAAGTAACTAAGTGTAAACCAGTATATGGAAAACTCGTAGGCATCGGATTAGCGATGGATAATTATGCCGGATGTGGTTCATCATGTAGAAGCTATAACATAGGGTGACGCAGAACTAGCTCCAGTTCATCAATGTAATGTAGGCATGTATTCTGTATATAGTCATACATGCTTATGGCAAAGAACTTGCATGACATCTTTTGTCCTACCCTCCCGTGGCAGCGGGGTCCTATTGGAAACTAAGGGATATTAAGGCCTCCTTTTAATAGAGAACCGAAACAAAGCATTAGCACATAGTGAATACATGAACTCCTCAAACTATGGTCATCACCGGGAGTGGTCCCGATTATTGTCACCTCGGGGTTGCCGGATCATAACACATAGTAGGTGACAATAGACTTGCAAGATAGGATCTAGAACACACATATATTCATGAAAACATAATAGGTTTAGATCTGAAATCATGGCACTCGGGCCCTAGTGACAAGCATTAAGCATAGCAAAGTCATAGCAACATCAATCTCAGAACATAATGGATACTAGGGATCAAACCCTAACAAAACTAACTCGATTACATGATAAATCTCATCCAACCCATCACCGTCCAGCAAGCCTACGATGCAATTACTCATGCACGGCAGTGAGCATCATGAAATTGGTGATGGAGGATGGTTGATGATGACGACGGCGACGAATCCCCCTCTCCAGAGCCCCGAACGGACTCCAGATCAGCCCTCCCGAGAGAGATTAGGGCTTGGCGGTGGCTCCGTATCGTAAAACGCGATGATTTCTTCTCTCTGATTTTTTTCTCCCCGAAAGCCAATATATGGAGTTGGAGTTGGCGTCAGAGGGCCACCAGGGGGCCCATGAGGTAGGGAGGGCGCCCAGGGGGGCGCGCCTCCCACCCTCGTGAGCAGGGTGTGGGCCCAATGGTCTTCATCTTTTGCGAGGATTTTTCTTTATTTTTTCTAAGGTGTTCCGTGGAGTTTCAGGACATTCCGAGAATTTTTATTTTCTGCACAAAAAACAACACCATGGCAGTTCTGCTGAAAACAACGTCAGCCCTGGTTAGTTCCATTCAAATCATACAAGTTAGAGTCCAAAACAAGGGAAAAAGTGTTTGGAAAAGTAGATACGACGGAGACGTATCACTCTGCCGCCCGGTTCACATCCACAACATCCGGTTCCGCCTGCAGGAGAGCCTCGATGGCAGCGGCATGCGCACGCTCCGTGTCGAGTTGAGCCTCTGCCTCCCGGTCCTCCTTTAGTATCGCCATGTTGAACCGCTGGTCTGCCTGCACCATGGGGGACTCGGACGCCAGAACGAAGTCGACGTCCGTCATCTCATACCCATCAGGGGCCTTCTGCGCCGCGACCTCCGCAGTGAACATTGGATCGGCTTCCTCCTTCTCATAGCTTGGCTCTAGAGAACTCGGGGATTGGCCCGCCGCAAAGAGAGCTTGGGAATGGAGGTCCGTGGCGCCAACCGCCGCCGCGATTTCTGCGCGGCGCTCCGGCGTCAGCATCTTGTAGTAAGTGATCTTGCGGCGCACCATGGTTTTCCGGCAAACTAGGGGACGCTTGATGCGGGCTAGGGGATCAAAAGGTGGGGGAATGGGCTGGAGTCTTGGTGTGGTTTTAGGGTAGTGGCTGTCGTAGGTCGAGCAGCGAAGCTTCTGGTGTGAATAGTGGTTCGGATGACGACCGGTCAAATGGTTTTGACTGTACATCGCTCTTGTCGCGTTCGCGTTGCAGCCCGACACGCTGGACCCTCCACGTCGCTCACCGAATGGAACGCGCTTCGTCTTGCGTTTTCGCTTGCTTGTGGGACCACAGTTGAGAGCAAACCGACGTCCCTCCCCCTCCCCCGCCCGCGTCATTTATTATACCACCACTTCCTCTGTTTTTTGCGGAGTAAATAAAAATAGAGGGAGTATACTACGGATGAGGATCCCCTGACATGGCCGAACCCATTGAGTAACTGACATGCGGGGCCTAGCAAGCATGGGGTCCGCCAGTAAGTGACCGAAAGAGAGGGTAAGGCAGGGATACCTACGTCAGAGGATCCACTTCCACTATACTACTTTGACCAAATGTTAGAGTAATAATATATGACATGCAACTTACACAAATGTTAGAGTAATAATATATGACATGCAACTTACACAAAGCATACAGGGTCTAATGCGTTTTTCGAGGCTAACTTTGACCAAATGTTAGAGTAATAATATATGACATGCAACTTACACAAAGCATATGGTCAATTTCGTATGTGAAAGGAGTTTCCAATGATATAATTTTCACATTATACATCTCATGTAATCCCTCCGTCTAGGTGTGTAAGTCATCTTACGAAAACCAAATAATCCCAAAACACGTAGGCGCGGTGCATTAACTTCTACCTCGTTTCTTGTTTCTTGACATATGAACCAATAAGAGATGAGGGTGTGCATGCTTTTAATGACCTGAGACTATCAAACATGACATGTAATGGTTAGTTCATTGCATGCAATACTATTAATTAGCAAATAAACATTAATGTCTCTCGTTTTCCCCTCCTCCTTAGTCACGGTGCACAGCTTAAGATGACTTACTCACCTATGTGAAAGGAGTACTATTAATCTTGTCAATAGTCAAATTGGAAACCATCTCGAGTACAAATCTAGGAGTACGTACGAATCTAACAATATTGATTGGGCGTTGTTGAATGTTGATACCTTTTTTTATCATAGTAGAGATACTTTGACTACACATAAAACTTATATGTAAGGTAGAAAGGATAGGAGGGAGTATATTGTACGTTCAAAAACGAAACGAACATTGAATACCCTTTATATATGATTTGCGGATGCTATGATCACCGGTTCAAAATTTTGAATCCGCCTTAGGTATCACGTGCCCCCACTCGTTCCCTCTCGATTTCATCTCGGGGTCCGGAGATCTACTGAAAGAGGACTAGGGTGGGTACATGCGAATGATACTCGGCGGATTGTTCAAATGAGGCATGCAGGAGGATGGACTCGACTGGAGGGCGACATGATCGATGGAGAAGAGGGTTTGAGAGGAATGAGAAATAAGCAAACGCCACATGATTACACTTGAACGGCTCAAATAAACAATAAGTTGTCTCGCTTGGCCTACATAGTGAAAGACCTAATGCACAACACGATGCACTGACGCTCGAATATGGCCGGGAAAACAGGGAAACCGACATGTGGGGCACACCCGTCGGGACGACATAGCGCAGACTAGTCCAATGGAGGAGCTGACCCACGACCTCCTCGCCACTGACAACCATTCATGTGGGTCTTTGGGGCCAACAACGGGGCGCAGCTCCAGCACCGTCTCTGGACATGGCAACCGTGGTGAGCGACACGCTCATATCGTCGATAGACATGGTCGGTTTCAGTGTGCCGAGGGTGGTGTTTGTGCTGTGGCACGACCAACGGTATGTTTGGTTTGTGCCCAAGGTTGCCCCATCAAAGCATTGGGTAGCCAAAATTTTGGTTGAGGTATTGGTTGTCCATGATTTGGCCGACATTGGAAAGAAAAATGAACTAGAGTTGGCTAGAGTTCATTGGCATGCCAAAGAAATGGCAACCATCCAAACAAAGACCAATCTTTGGGTCATGACCAAAATTTTGGTAAGGTGCACTTTGGCCACAATCCAAACACATCCCAACACCCGGCTCGTCGAGGATGCACGGGGCGCCGCGATGCGTCCGCGGAGTGGTGTAGCGCGGCTAACTGCATCCTCTGGACCTGAGACCATGCCGGGTCGTCTTGCTTTTTCAATGACATGCGGGGATCGCATTTGAGCAAAGGGCATCTCCAACGTTGCCACGACCGCAGCTGACTACCCTAGCACACCAAAGCCCTCGTCCCTCGCGCCATCGCGCGGTGCGTTCCCAGCCGGCGCCAGCTGCCCGCGTTCATGTCGTCCGTTCGTATGTCGTCGTTAAGAGGCTCGGTGCCCGAGGAACCAACTCCGGCGACTTAATGACGCACCCGGACGCTTGGCCTCACTGGAATGCGCTACTTAAAGCAGCAACGCCCAGCTAACCTCCACACCATAGCGCATCGTCCTCCTACCTGGCACCACATCCGCCATGACCGCAAGTGCGAACGCTCTGCGGGAGAGCTTGTCTTCGGGGATGAAGCTCGAGGTCACCGCCCTCGCTCAAGTCGCCTCTCGCGACGCAATAGCGGCATAGCCGGACGCGGACGCAACCGCACAAGCGGTGGCCATGCTGGAGGCCCACGACGGGAGCACCGTCAGCCACGCGTCCTACTTACCGCCGTCCAACGTCCGGCACCGCCGAAGTCGGGGACTCCTCCGAGGATGAGTAGGGCATGGGAGGCGGCAGGGCATGGTGTGCCAACTGGCCGGTCTGTATCCCGTGTTCTACTCTTCCTCGCCGGAGGCCGCACCTTCACTTCACGGGTCTTGAAGCCCGCCCCCGTACATAGAGATTGCAGATGGAGGACCTCGGTCGCCGTCGTAGAATAGGTTTTGGGTCGGGTTTCTTTTATTTTTCTGTCTTATAAAAGTTCGAAATGTAATGAAAATCTGCCGTGTTTGCATTAATTTTGGCCGGTGTATATGAACTTTCACAATAATATACATATTGTAGGAGTACTAGCAAGATGCACGTGCGTTGCACGGAAGATCAAGATCTTGTGGGAGAAAAGGATGAACGAGGGAAAGCCTTATCTGCAAATGTGGAGAGGAGTGCAGGTAAATTCTCATAGTTTCCTTCCTATCCGTTAGATATAGATCGGACAGCCTATATTGTAGGATAACAGGCACACCATCATCACCAACTCTACTTTTTATTGAACCGAGACAAATCTAAAAAACCCAACTAAGCCAACCTCCCAGCATATCACGCGGGAAAAGACCCGGCCGCACTGTTTTAGTTGGGATTACCGGATTACTAGTAGTAGTATCGATGGATTGCGTGAAGCAACATTTTTTTGAGGGGGTGAAGCACCTAGTTTAAAAGGGAAAAAGGTGGTACACTCATAGCACTCCTGTCGCGGTCACATTGCACCCCACACACGTTCGTCCTGCACACGGCTCACGCAAACGGAACGTGCTTCGGCTTGCCTCTTCACTGACACGTGGGACTACACTTGGAGAAACCGACCATGCGCCAAACTCCCCCCGCCCACCGCGCG
>NC_057801.1:155254645-155264402 GCF_018294505.1 Triticum aestivum
AACCGCCCTTCGGCCAAATATTCCCCAAACCCCCATCCCCCTCGTCCCCCCTCCACTCCATTCGCTCTGCCAAAGCCGCCCTCACCGCCGTGCCGATACGTCGGCGCCGCGGTTCGTTGAGGGGACGCACAGCGATCCTCTCGCTCCCACAGTACACTCTCATAGACTACCATCCTCTAGCCGCGCCGCCACCTCTGGCTACGTTCTTGTGGAGGCGCACGGCGGTCAGCGCCGCCACCGCTGGCGACGTTCATGTGGAGACACACGGCGGTCAGCTTCTCCCACGGTACGCGCATTCTAGACTGAGGCCCCGTTCATGTCGGTGTAGCGCTGAATGTTAGCTGATAGACGCTGTTAATCTCACTGTTTGCCGAAGTAGTTTACTGTCAATGTGCTCTGCTTAAGAAGCTTCCTTGCCCTGTTCTGCACTCAATCTGCTTAGCTGCGATGGCATGCCAAGGCTGATTAGTTGCTAAAATATCCTGCCATATATTTATTGTGACATAGATTGCCATGGTCTAGTAGCCAATTTGTTAGGTGAAATAGCTCTACACCGTTTTATACTCGATCTTTGTTGCTGCGATGGCCTTCGATAGTTCGATGGCTGTGTGCTCGGCCTCATTGACTGCTGAAACAGCCTGCCATAATTTAGCACTCAAATCTGTTTGCTAAATTAGCTTTACTTATATTTCGTTACTTAGATCTGCTCGTCCAAATATCTTGCCATAGATTTAGACATCGACCTACATATTTTTTTCTGGACTTCATAAAAAAGCATATATGTTTTTCCTGTAATATCTAGTAGAAGAACTAATTTGTATGTCTAACAGATGGACAGGACTTGGATAACTTCTGCTCGAAGAATCTCCGTTGCATATGTCGAGGGGGTTGAAAACTTCATGAACTTTATTAGAGCTGAGTACGGTGGTCCGAAATTAGATGTGCTCTGCCCGTGTAGCAGTTGTATGAATTCAGTTACAAGACCCCAGTCAACTGTGCAAAATCATCTACACTTGTATGGGATGTCGGTCACATATACTAGGTGGGTTCATCATGGTGAAGCTGTGAACGTCAATGTTATTGACTACGTGGAAGCAGCAGATCACCATCTTGATCTGCCTGATGCTCAGGTGGAAGAGGAGGAGGTGGTGGTGGTGGCGGAGCCAGTGAGTTTGACCAACATTGAAACAATGCTAGGAAATGCTCGTGCATTCCGTGAACTTTCACCTGCAGAAGAAAAACGGTGGGCCCGCATGTTGGAACAATGCAACGTTGCTATCATCCCAGGAAATAAGCTGTCAGTATTCTCAGCTATGGTCACCTTTCTTCAGGTGAAGACATCTGAGCAGATGACCAACAAATCATTCGATGCGATGTTGGCTGCTTTCCGCAAATCTTTCCCAGATGCGTCTGAGCTGCCACACACCTACAGTAAAATGAAGAATTTCCTTCCTGCAGTTGGAATTGGATATGATATGATCCATGTTTGTAAGAATAATTGTGTTCTATTCCAGAAGGATTATGCCAACTTAAGTGAATGCCCGAAATGCAAATCATCAAGATGGAAAGATGGCGATGCTGTGAAGAGGGTTCCTCATAATGTTCTGAGACATTTTCCAATTACACCAAGATTGTAGAGGTTGTTTCATGATGCTGAAACAAGAGAGGATGTATTGTGGCATTCTAGGAACCAGGAGTACAGAGATTAGAATGTAATGAGCCATCCATCTCATGGTAGTGAGTGGAAAAGCTTCAATGATAAACACAAAGAGTTTGCTGCTGACCCGAGAAACATTAGTCTTGGCTTAGCTTCAGATGGATTTAACCCATTTGGCCACCAGAGCGCCACATATAGCATGTGGCCAGTGCTTGTTATCCCTTACAACATGCCTCCAAATGTCTACACCAAAGAATCAAACTACATGATGGCCTTGCTCATTTCAGGTCCAAAAAGTCCTGGAAAGGATTTTGATTTGTTCATGGGAGCCTCTTATGCAGGAACTTCAACAGCTATGGAAGGGTGTTCTCACTCGAGACCTATATAGCAGCCCACCAGCTGATTTCTTTCTGCGTGCTATTGTAATTTTGTGCATCCATGATTATCCGGCTTTGGGCACTATGTCAGGGCGAACGACACATGGTTACAATGCATGTGTTCGCTATGACAGGAATCCGCTGTCATACGCAATACTTAGCAAGATCGGTTACATTGGACACGACCATTTCCTTGCCAAGGACAAGCCGCATCCTAGAAAATACCGAAGACATGTGTTCAATGCAAAGCATGAAAACCGTGATGCGCCAAAGAGGCTCACCACCGATGAGTTGCAAGTGGAATTAGAGAAGGTCGGGCATATTACACCAGGAAACCATCCTGGTAATGGTAGCGGGAAAAGGAAGTGTGGCACGATAGAAGAGAGATTATTGTTTACCCGCGGGTCCACTTTGTGGGACTTGGAGTATTGGAAAGATTTGGATCTGCGGCATAATCTTGATGTGATGCACATCGAGAAAAATATATGTGACAACATTATCGGCACACTTCTTAACATTGAAGGCAAGACGAAAGATACATTAAAATCTAGGATTGGTTTGACACACCTGGGTATCAGAAAGGATTTGTAGGTGCAAGATGAAGGTAAACCACGGGATATGGCACCAGCTGTGTACGTCTTGGACAAGGCAAAAGGAAAAGAATTCTGCGAGGTCATGTCACGTGTGAGATTCCCACATGGATTTGCTTCCAACCCTGAAAGGAGAGTCAGTGCAGATGGAAACAAGGTACAAGAGTTGAAAACTCATGACTGCCACGTCCTACTTCAAAGGGTTTTACCTGTTATCCTTAGAGGATTGGGCCCCCTGACTTATATAGAGCAGTTGCAGAGTTGGGACAATTCTTTAGGGAACTCTGTAGTAGAAATATCAGGATATATGCTTTGGAGCGTCTTAGAGACAAGATACCAACTATCCTATGCGACCTTGAGAAGATATATCCTCCGGCCTTCTTTGATGTGATGGTGCATTTGGCTGTTCATCTACCTGATGAGGCACTACTTAGAGGTCCAGTACAGTATGGCTGGATGTACCCTATTGAAAGGCGGCTAGGCACTTTCAAGGGCTATGTTAGGAACAGAGCTAGACCCGAGGGTTCCATTGCAGAGGCCTACATTGCTACAGAAGCATTGACATTCTGCTCAAAATACATTGAAATAGCTGATCAGCTTAGCAAAGAGGTGGGTGAAGAAAATCCCAGGCTCAATGTTTTTGATTATTCTGTTCGAGTTACAGGGAAGAGTCGACAAGAGGACAAACCTAAAGATTTGGACAAAATGGTTTGGTATGTGTTGAATAACTGTCCTGAGATACTACCTTATATCAAGTAAGTGCAGTACTGCAGCTTATACATCGTAATCTACTAAACTTGCAGCACATTCTTATATATTTAGATGTTTGATGCAATCACTATGTTGTGCAGCATGTACAAAGAGGAGTTACTGCTGCAAAATCCAAGAAACATTGACAAACTAGTTATGGCGGGATTTGCGAAATGGTTCAAGAACCATGTAAGCTTTTGAAGTGCACTGTCAGTTTTTTTAATATATTGAGTACATAAGATGATCAGCTTGTCTATTTTCTAACCATAGGTTAAGAAGATGCGGGAGGATGGGCAGGCAGTTGATGATGCCCTTTACTCACTAGCAATGGGTCCTGATACTCGGGTAAGACATTATGAATCTTGCGTTGCTGGAGATGTGCGCTACAACACCCTTGCACGAGACGAAGGCAGGAAGACACAAAACAGTACCATCATGAGCATGGATACGTATGACAAAGAGACAACTGAAATGTATGCTAACATAACAGACATTGTTCAGTTGCAGTATATCTCCAGTTTCGAGGATCATCGGTGTGTGGTTCTATTGTGCTGTCGTTGGTATAACCTGTTTTCCAGGATCGCAAAACCCAGAGCTGATGATTATTTCAAATCCATCAATGTCAAGGCGGCGTACCAGACCAACGAGCCTTTTATTTTGGCAAATCAAGCAACACAGATATTTTTCTTGGAAGACACATTTGCACATAGCGATGACTGGAGAGTATTGCAATGGTTTGAGCAGAGGAATTCGTTTAATGAAGTTGCACAACAAGATGATGCTTACACTGCTCCTGATGTACAAGATAACACAGATGTTCCTAATATCTTTGAGAACCATCACGTCAATGACGCCCGGTGAAAAGATTGCCTGTCGTGCTGTGGACATACAAGAGTTGATCAAGAAGAAGCCAATGTTCGAGGACGTTGAGGACGAAGAAGAAGATGACACCGTGGGGAATTACGATTCAGACTGATACACATGGCAAAGATGTTGACGCTGCTGCTGCGGATGATGATTACATTGCTTTTGTCATTTTTGCCTATCAGAAGACGTTTTTTATCTACTATGTGAAATTGTGTTTGCTATGACAACTGAAACCTGATGAACATGTTGTTTAGTATTTTGCTGTGAGAACATCACTTGTTATGTATGCTGATTTGTGTTTGGTGATTGTATGATAACTAAAACATGATGACATTGTTGTTTAGTTGTACTCATATTTGGCTGTGAAACTTGAATTTGATGACATAGTTTGCTGTTGGACTGCAATTTGCTCGACGTCTTCGAATGAGAACAAAGCTGACCCGACAGGGCCTCTGCTATCTATTTATTTATATGAGCAAAAGGGGATACCCCCTGATTTCCGTGAATAGAAATCATTAGATGTTCACAACACTACGCCTAGCCTGCTACACAGGTTTCATTCATTACTAGTTTCAGCAAAGTGCTCATGTCGTAGCCACTGAATACATCATGAGTGCTACATACACTGCAAATAAAGAGACAATCATCCTACAGAGCACATGAATTTTTCCCATTATCTTCACAAGCTCTTTCATCTCCTCATTGTTGTCAAAGCCATTCAGTAGCTGTTGCTTGGCCATGATCAGAGGAACTACATCTTTAACCTTCTGCTCTGCATCTTCCTCTTCTGTCGTTCCTTCAGTTACTTGTCTAACACCCCAACCTGCTGGTATTGGGATTCCTCGGCTAACCAAATAATCAGCGTAGTTGCATTCCCCCACATTAGCAACTTCCCAGAAATACAAATCACACGAATCTTCCCTTTTCTGCACGAATCAAATTGGAAGATCATCAACCAAACTATTAAAAAAATCAGCAACTGAAAGCAGCAAAACAACACTTAAACATATTATTACCCCATGATTCGGGCATTTGTAGAAGACTCAGCCAGGGTTGCAGATTGTGGTTGAGACGCGATGGATGACTCTGCGTGATTTGCAGCAGTGGCACCACACCAACGGCAGCGGGTTGCGATGAGCAATCGGTTGCGGTGCACGTGCCGGCGGGGGTGTGATGAGACCCATAGGCGATGGTACGGGTGGCGACTTGGTGCATATCTGGTTGTTGCCTGCTGAAGAGCAGGTGGACGAGCAGCCAGCGGACATGGTTGCTGCGGCCAGAGCTTCTGATGCTAGGCAGAGTAAGTAGAGAAGAGGAGAAGCGAACGTTGGATATGTCAGTTTCATTACTTGCAGAGTAGCATAGCACCATATATAGTCATAGTCTAGGTTTGGATTCGAACCAGCCACAGGAGCATGTCTTTCTTTTTTCTAAAACTCGGCAACGTCTCTTTACTGGTACACTAGCTTGTTCTGTATGCCTTCCCAAGTCTTTGATTTTCTTTCCCTTTTTTTGCGAGGAAGGAAGGAGGAAAAAATCGAGAGTTCCTCAGACTTGAACCCAAGACCTCTTGGTTGAAATCAAGGGTGCTAGTCACTTATGTGGCGAATGTTCCCTGTGAGGAGGACGGCAGACAAACGCATTTTCCTCGCAATTTTCTTCCTATATATAAAAAAGTATGCTACTTGGTGTCCGCTTAGTCAAAAAACGATTGTGCCAACCTTGACCGTTCGATTGACATTCAACGTCTGTCGCGTTTCTTCAGTCTCTTCTTCCTCGAGCCGCCAAAGCCAAACCAGCGCCAGCGGGACCGCCTGCTCCCGCCTCCCACGGCTGGCTATGATCTTCCCCGGCTCCTGTTCGTTCCCGCCGAGGCCTCACCATCATCCTCCGCGCTCGCCGCGGCGCCGCCCTCCGGTGTTGTAAACATGGTCAACAACCGAGAGGAGTAAGGAGATGACTGTACATGGTGAGGATGCCAGTAGGGACCTAGCAGCACGCGCAGTAATTTTGTTTTTTCGGGACAGAGAAGGGTATCAACTGGGTTGCGCGGGACCCGTGGCCCGTCTAGCCCAGGCTTTTATTTCATACGTTTAGCACATGACCAGCCCAGTTTGTTTTTTTCCTTTCTGAAAAATGGCTAGCCAGCTATTTTGTTTTTTGCAGAATAACCAACATAGGCCTACTTGCTTTTCTACGCCCTGTTGGGACGGAAATCTTTCAAGACGAGGAGGGATGCATTTTGCCCAGAAAATGGGCTATAAGTAATAAGAAATGGGCTATAAGTAATATGAAATGGGCTATAAGTAATAAGAAATGGGATATAAGTAATAATAAATGGGCTGTAAAATGAAAAAAATACAGCAAACGGGCAATTAGTTCCCAAATACTGTTTTTTCGGATTTTGATATTTTAAATTTCATTGTTTTTGTGCGGGTAAAATTTCATTGAATTTAAATTAACGTATATTTAGATTTAAAATTAATTTGAATCCGGCTAGAAATTTCGGGCTGTATGCTGTTTGCGACAGATTTAGAGGCTGACTTGTGGGTCTACTAGGTTGATGTGTACTTTGGCTTTGTCAACTTAGTCCACAAACGATTCTAGCAGCAGTGTCTGTTGGATGTTAATCCAACGGCCATGCTGATTCTTCAATATCTGATCTTCTTGCTCCAGCCGCCCAAACCAGCTTCGGTGGGACTGCCTGCTCCCGCCTCCCGTGGCCGGCTGTGCTGCCGCACAGGCCGCACCGCCCCACCCTGCTTCATTGCTGGCCAGGCCATTCCTCTACTCACCCACACCTCCTGTTATTTTCCGGCGACGGCAGCCAGACCAGTAAACCCTCGTACTCCCACCGCGTGGGCAACCATTGTCGAGTCTTCCCCGGCTCCGTGTCGTTCCCTTCCTAGGCCTCGCTGTCATCCACCGCCGTGGTGCTCTCGGCGCGGCCTGGTCAACATGATCAACGAACGACATACAGCGGCCGTGGACTGTACGCGCAAAATAATGATTCCTCCACCTAACAGCTGAGACCCACCGGAAGGGCCTCTGTATTTCGTGAAAAAAAACGTTCCCCCCGCTGACATGTCGGACCCACCAGCTATATCTTCGCACGCAAGGAAGTGTCTCCTTATTACGCACAAAAAAATGAATACCCACCCTGCTAGATGGGACCCACCATAGTGGGAGGATGACTTGTGGGCCAACTAAGTTGACGGGGACGGAGGGCTTTGTCAACTTAGTCAATATGAACGATTCTGGCTCCAGTGACCGTACGATGTCCATCCAACAGCCACAGTGCTTCTTCAACCTCTGATCTTCTTGCTCTAGCCGCCCAAAGCAGCGCCGGTCGTGCCACATGCTCCTGCCTCTTGTGGCCGGCTGTGATGCCGTGGAGGCCTCAGCGCCCCCTACTACTCCCACCGTTGGCCCAGGGTATCCCTCTACTCACCCACACCCCCTGTTATTCTGCGGCGACGGTAGCCTCACGCCGCAGCCGAACCAGTGAACCCTCGTACTCCTATCCGCATGGGCTACCAATGTTGCGTCTTCCCTGACTCCGCGTCGTCCCCTTCCTAGGCCTCGCTGTCGTCCAGACCACCGCCCTGGTGCTCTCGGTGCGGCGTGGTCAACGACCGACTTCCATCAGAAGAGTACTGTACGTGGAGAGGCTGACAGCTGGGTCCAGGCGGCTGCACGGAAGTGCCTCCTTATTACGCGTAAAATAATTATTCCTCCACCTGACAGCAGGGACCCACCGGACGTGCCACCTTATTTCGTGAAAAAAACGTTTCCCCCTGACTGCTGGGACCCACCGGACAGGCCAGCTTATTTTGTGAAAAAAACGTCCCGGCGGTGTCAGCTCGGACCCACCGGAAGTGCCTCCTTATTACGCACAAAAAAATGAATACTCCCCTTGCTAGCTGGGACCCACCATGGTGGGAGGCTGACTTGTGGGACTACTAAGTTGACTGGGATGGAGGCCTTTGTCAACTTTAGTCAATATGAACGATTCTAGCTCCAGTGACCGTACGATGTCCATCCAACGGCCGTAGTGCTTCTTCAACCTCTCGTCTTCTTGCTCCAGCCGCCCAAAGCAGCGCCGGTCGTGCCGCATGCTCCTGCCTCCCGTGGCCGGCTGTGCTGCCGCGGAGGCCTCACCGCCCCCTACTATTCCCACGCTGGCCAGGCCCTGCGGCGACGGCAGCCTCACACCGCAGCCGAACCAATGAACCCTCGTACTCCTCTCCGCGTGGGCTTCCACTGCCGCGTCTTCCCCGGCTCCCCGTCGTCCCCATCCTAGGCCTCGCCGTCGTCCACCGCCCTGGTGCTCTCGGCGCGGCGTGGTCAACGTGGTCAAGGAACGATTTCCATCGGACGTGGACTGTCCGTGGAGAGGCTGACAGTTGGGTCCACGGCCGCAGCAAGGAAGTGCCTCCTTATTACGCGGAAAATAATGATTCCTCCACCTGACAGCTGGGACCCACCGGACGGGCCACTGTATTTCGCAAAAAAACATTTCCCCCTGACTGCTGGGACCCACCAGCTACATCTTCGCATGCATGGAAGTGCGTCCGGGCAAAAAAAAATAAAACGATTCGCCCCCTGGCCGCTGGGACCCACCAGCGACACCTTCGCATGCAAGGAAGTGTGTCCGAAAAAAACCGATTCACCCCCCCTGACTGCTGGGACCCACCAGCTACATCTTCGCATGCAAGGAAGTGCGTCCGGGCAAAAAAAACGATTCGCCCCCCTGACTGCTGGGACCCACCAGCTACATCTTCGCAGGCAAGGAAGTGCCTGACAGTCGGGACCCACCTGGTCGAAGTGTACATAGCGTTGTCATTCTGGTCGCGAACGTGTACATACATACTGGTCGTTGTAGAGGCGCGCGCGTGTCGTAGTAGAGGCGCGCACGTAGCATGTACACGTACGTACAGCGGCCAGGGTACAAGAAAGAAAATACGGCCACGTATGTGTACATACGGGCGGGGTCTCGAACGCCTACTCGCGCATACGTACGGCGAGGGCTCGTGTACATGGCTGGGTCGGAATGGAGAAATAGCATCGTCGTCGTGTTCATGGGCAGCCAACCGGCTGGGTCAGAACGGAATGCGTGGTCGTGTTCATCGGGAGGGCTTGGAAGGAACAGACGATGGAAACGAGGCCTGGCATACCGCACAACGGAGGAAATGGCCTTGTATTCGACCGGCCACGTTCGAAACGGGGTCCTGTTGATCGGGAGGGGCCTGGCATAGCGCAAAACGGAGGAAACGGACCTCCTACGGTCGAAACGGGGGTCCTGTTGATCGGGAGGGGTGTGGCGTACCGCGAAACGGAGGAAACGGACCTCCTACGGTCGAAACGGGGGTCCTGTTGATCGGGAGGGGTGTGGCGTACCGCAAAACGGACGAAACGGACTTGTGTGGGAGCTCTGCGGTCGAAACGGGGGGAGGGGTGTGGCGTACCGCAAAATGGGACTCCACGGGATACTGTTCATCTCCACCGTCGACCTC
>NC_057801.1:155264723-155292057 GCF_018294505.1 Triticum aestivum
GGGCTACCGTCGACCTCCTCCTGCCTCCACGGCCTCCTGTTCATCCAGCCTCCACCGCGCGCTACTCCACCGGCTACTGTTCAACCACCCCTCCACGGGCACCCCTCCATCGTCTACTATTCATCCAGCCCTCCGCACCACGGGGTCCTGTTCAACCACCCCTCCATGGCCACCCCTCCACCGTCTACTGTTCATCCAACCCTCCACACCACGGGGTCCTATTCAACCACCCCTCCACGGCCACCCCTCCACCGTCTACTGTTCATCCAGCCCTCCACACCACGGGTTCCTGTTCATCCAGAGGCAATGCCACCGCTCACTGTTCATCCAAACCCCCCGCAATGCTCACTGTTCATCCCAGAGGTAGCATCGATCGGCTTCAGTTAGTAGCAGTAGCTAAGGAACCGCTCCATCGGGTTCAGTTAACAGCCATCGATCGATCGCTCGGGTTCAGTAACGCGTAGCCTGCAGTGCAATCGCTCGGGTTCAGTTAGAGCCCAACGCCTCGCTCGGGTTCAGTTAGAGCCAACGCCTCGCACACACACGCGTACGTACGAGAGAAACGCGCATCGCTCGGCCCCCGGCCTCCCACCGTAACCGGCAACTCCCCAAAATTTTCCTCCCCCTCGCTTCTACCACGGTTTTTTCCGTCATGGACGGCCCAAAGAATGTCATGCAGCTGCGTCTCCGGCCCGCTCAGGACGAAAAGCCCATTTTCTATCATGATTTTTTGTCATAGAAGTAGGAGCCCACCACATCTATGATGATATCGGGTTTTGTCACAATTATCGTCATAGAAGTGTCATATGTATGACAGAAAAAAAATTCGTTCGGCCCAAAATGTCACGGATGTGTCTTTTTTTGGTAGTGCATGAACAAGTGGGTTGAGTCTCTCCACTCGCCTCATCGTTCAATCTCGATCCTAGGTACTTGGCATCACTATACCAAGCTCTCTAGACAATTCATGAGGGGGTGGGGGTGCCAATTAGGGGCGTCATATGAGGATCCAAAAGGAGGAACACCCGGTGGCCATCTGTCACGAGCAACAAGTAGTAACGGTAACAAGGGTGCAGCAAGGTAGCCCAATACTTTTGTTAGCAAAGGACATGCCAAAACGGTCCCTTATAGTAAGCAAAGTGTTCTTGAGCACACACGGGAATTTCATCTAGCTACTTTCATCATGTTTGTTTGATTCGCATTCGCTACTTTGATAATTTGATATGTGGGTGGACCGGTGCTTGGGTGATGTTCTGACTTGGGCAAGCCTTCCACTTATGATTATCCCCTCTCGCAAGCATCCGCAATGACGAAATAATAATTAAGATAAATCTAACCATAACATGAAACATATGGATCCAAATCTGTCCCTTACGAAATAGCGCATAAACTAGGGTTTAAACTTCTTCCACTATAGCAACCCAACATCTAATTACTACTCCACATTGTCTTCCCTTAGGCCCAAAGATGGTAAAGTGTCATGTAGTCGACGTTAACAATAATATACATATCATCAAAATATCGAACGAATACCAAATTCACATGATTACATAGGACACGACTTCTCTCATGTCCTCAAGAACAAAAGTACCTACTCACAAATCATACTCATGTTCAGGATCAGAGGGGTATTGAAAGCCTCAAGGATCTGAACATATAATCTTCCACCAAATAAACCAACTAACATCAACTACATGATGTCATCAACAATACTAGCAACCCACAGGTACCAATCTGAGGTTTTCAGACAGAGATTGAATACAAGATATGAACTAGGGTTTGAGATGGTGCTGGTGAAGATGTTGATGAAGATTTGTCCTCCCATGATGAGAGGGTTGTTGGTGATGTGATGGCTTCGATTAAGTATCCTTGGCGGAATCGCTCCGCCGAAGAGCAAAAGTGCTCCTGCCCAGGTTCCGCCTCAAGACAGTGGCGCTTCGTCCCGAAAGTCATCTCCTGATTTTTTGTAGGGCAAATGGCATCATATAGGAGAAGATGGGCCTCGGAGGTTGGCCAAGGGCCCCACAAGCCACATGTGCGCGCCTAGGGGGTGCCTTGTGGGAACCTGATGGGCCCCCTCTGGTATTTCTTTTCCCTAGTATTTTTATATATTCCAAAATAATTCTTCATGAAATTTCAATAATTTGGAGTTGTGCAGAATAGGTATCTCTGATATAGCTTTTTTAGGTTCAAAATTCCAGCTGTCGGCAATCTCCCTTTCATGTAAATCTTGCAAATTAAGAGAGAAAAGACATTAGAATTGCACCACAAAGTATTATATTAATAAAAAACATTAAATAATAGTAGGAAAAATGATGCAAAATGGACGTATCGGCATCTTTGAGTCCTCTTAAATTAGACACTTAGAGGCGATTCCAACACGACATACTTTCAAGTCATTGCTAATGGTCATTGTAGACGTGCCTTGGTTGCGGTGCTTTGGGACGACCCTAGGCAGCTTCAGGACAAGGATGAGATCTGTAGATATGTTGATGGATTTTACAAGGATCTTATCCATGGCTGGTTGTGTGCTTGGATCAGCCCCCATGAGGATGTCTGGATGGCTGAAATGCGGGTCTTCGATAAGGACAATAATTGCCTTCTGGAACCCTTCTCCGAATTTGAGATGGAAGCAGCGATCAATTCGATGAACCCGGACTCAGCCCTTGGACCGAATGAGCTTCCAATATGTTTCTTTATGAAATTACAAAATGTCATCGAACTGGTGGTGATGGCTATTTTCCAGCGTTTCTTTTTGGGGTTGCTTGATGCATCTCAACTTAACTATGGTGTCATTAAGTTGATCCCCAAAATAGTTGGGGGCAACAAATGTCCGCCAGTTCCGGACGGTCACTGTTATTAACATGATCTTTTGTATTCTAGCCAAGGCGCATGCCATTAGGGCGGCACCTATAGTGGATGGGATTACTCATCTAAATCAATCAGCCTTCATTAACGATCGACCATCTGTCCATGATGGGGTTTTGGCGCTTCATGGGTTCTGGTTCTTCTAGATTGATTTCCGTCAACCTATGATACAGTGAGTTGGGACTTCCTTAGAGAGACCCTTCAACGCAAAGGTTTCAATGCTAGATTGATCACTAGTATTATGCAGTTAGTTAGTAGTGGGCACAGAACCATCAACATCAATTGGAAGGCGAGCCCCTTTAATTTTAAGCACTCAAGGGGGTGGAGGGGGTGAGTTAGGGTGACATGTTATCTCCATTATTGTTTAATCTCGAAGTGGATAGTCGTGCAGCCATTATGTATGCGTCAAGAAATGCAGACAATCTGCAAGGGGTGATGGCCTACTTGATTGCTGGGAGGTGGAGTTTTGCACTTGCAGTATGCGGATGGTACAATCCTCATGGTTGAAGGCACAACATTGGACATAATAAACCTGAAGTTTCTTCTTCTGCGTTTCCAGGAGATGTCGGGTTTGACGATTAATTTGGCCACGAGTTAGGTTTTGGTAATGGCTTATTCGTATCAGGAGAGATCGAACATTGCCAACCTTCTCAACTGCCTTCCGGTAGATCCCTGGCAGTCAAAATTGGTATCCAGATTTGCAACCTATTTCGTACGTAGGCCTTCCGGTAGATCCTTGGCAGTGAAAATGACCATATGATATTTCTGCTTATCCGCTACCATTTGCAACCTTCTCAACTGCATGCGGACATGGTATGAATGAAGAATCTTAGACGAGTTGTTTAGAGGGTGCTAGGGCTGGACACGAGCCGAGCCGAGCCGAGTTCAGACCGAGCCTGCCTTTGGCTCACCTAAAGCGAGCCGAGCTCGGCTCGGCTCATACGTTGAACGAGCCTGTTTCTTGAGGCTCGGCTCGTTTTGCCTCTCGCTCGGTCCAGCCCGAGCAGCTCGTGTCGATGAATGCTTCTGCTCCGGGCGGCGGATGCTTGGCTAGCAACGAACGACAGCGTCCGATGCGGCGATGACAGGGCGCGTCCGCCGTCGGTGCCGTCCAGTGTTGGGCATCAGGCATGGCGAGGACGATGATGGCTATACTCTACACGATCAACCAGAAGCATTCATCCATCCATCCCTCCATCACATGCGTACGCAGCCGCAGTCGTGCAGGGGAGCATGTACGTTGTCTGCCGTCCGTGCGCCCGTGCAGGGGAGCACGTGATTGCCGAGCGTGTGCACGCCCAGCTACTGCTAGGGATGGGAAGAAAGGAGACAATACCTGCTCGTCACATTCGGCAAGAAACTAGGGGAGGCACGTCCGCCGGCGTTCAGTGTGATGAGGAAAGGTCGTGTTGCCCGTCGCCGTCGATCCATTTTTTGCGGCGGGGCGAGGTAAGGGATGCGGCGGCGCCGAACAGAGGAAGGGAGGGGCTCGTGCCTAATGCGAGGATGACCGCTGGAAACTGGGCCGGGCCTCGAGCGAGTCACCGAGTTGGACCGGGCGAAACTCGGCTCGGCTCGATTGGGAATCGGGCCTCTTTTCACAGCTGGGCTCGCTCGTTCATTGTATCGGGCCGAGCTGTAATGGGCCGAGCTGGAGCGAGCTTCGGGCCGAGCCGAAAAGCTCGCTCGATCGTCCAGTCCTAGAGGGTGCAGCACCAGGTAGATCCCTGGCAGTGAAAATTGGTATCCAAGGCCGGGAAATAGGTGCTCATTATTTCTTCCTTGGCCAGCCTCCAATGTTCGCTATGGGTTTACACCTTTTCCACGACGGTGCTCTTGCGGACATGGAGAAGTTCCAATCCAGATTTTTCGCCAAGGGAGGCAGATAAGCATAAATATCATATGGTCAAATGGTAGAACATTGGCATGCCTAAAGACCAGGGTGGCCATGGCATCACTTCTACACGTTGTATGGACATTTCCCTGGTGATCAAGAGGATTTGGCTAATTGTTCAGGGGACGGTGAACTATTGTTAGATCTTATATAGGCCAAATATCTTGATGCTCAGCCGTTTGCCTTATGTCCTAAATGCCAAGAATGCACCTTGTCTTTTATTTTACTTTTCAAATCCTTGGCATTTCCTGTGGACCATCGTTTTTCGGTGGTTGTGGCTTTATTTATGGACTTCCCTGAAAATCTGACATCAGATTTTTTTGACTGTGGCAAATCGAACGTTTTTCATGTGATTTATATTCTCCGAGGATCACACTTTTAGTTGACAATCATGGTAAATTCGCCTCAATTCATTTTGATGTCAGAGAAAACTAAATTTATCATCATCATCGCGTAAATATAAATTGCCATGAAAATGTTAGATTTGTCGTGCCTTTATAAAAGCAAGACATGAAGCCTTTTTCGTTGAAAAGAAAGCCTTGAGAAACAAACAAACAATGTGTTCACAAAACGTGCTAACTAAACAGTACTCCTGAATTTACTACACTACACACGAGTAATGCTACACCTACGAACGGCACTTACGTGACCTACGTAATTTGCTAAACACAAATCAAAACTGCCCCGTTCGTAGGTGTAGCATTACTCCTACACATATAGACCAGGCTAGCACCGCAGCTTCGAATTTTTTACTGCTAGAGCGCACAACAGAGCCGGTAAGAACACAAAGTTGCCATGTGTGGCAAACGAGGTGACCACACGGCAAATAGCTAACCTACGAAGATCAATCGGACGAGATCACCAGCTAGTGATGTACTACTCCCTCCATCCCATAGCACCTCTCAGAATCTCAGTAGCGGCCGTCCGGCATCCCTGAGGACGGCGCTGGTAACCGCCGCGCCGGCGCTGGCCTCCTGCAGCGCGGCCTCGAGGTCGCCCAGGGCGCCGAGTCGTTCGGCATTGATGTAGCGATCCGGGAGTTGCCCGATCAGCAGCCTACTAGCGGCTCCAAGCTGTCCACGGCACGTCCACAGGAGCTCGGACGCTGCCTTAGTGCTCGCTCCTGCGGGGCGCAGGCGGAGCAGGTCGTCGTGGTCCACCTGCAGCGCGGGGCCGAAGTAGGTGACCATGAGCTCGGCCTTCTCGACGGCAAACAACGCGGCTGTGAGGGCGGTCCACACGTCCGTCAGCTTGGCTTCGGCGAGCTCGATCCTTGCGCGCGCACCCTCGAAATCGGCGCTTCGTATCGCACACGCGAGCTGCGGCAGCGCGTCGGCGAGCAGCCGACGGGAGACGCGGAGGCATTGGTCCACGGCGACCAGCTGCTGGTAGAAATGATCCGTCAACGCCATCTCCGTATACGTATCTAAGTTACCTCCGCTCTTCTTCTCTCTGGTGCGCGCTCTGACCTGATGGACGTAGGTATGTCTTGGAGGCGTTGCGTTCGGCCCCCTTTATGGATGCAACATAGTCCGAGTCATGCAGGTGTTCGATCACGGGTCGGCGTCGAGTACGGACGTTTTGCCGTGTGATATGTGTAACCCGTCCGAATCCTACTAGTAGTAGTAGTAGGTCAAGCAATATAAATAAACAGGGCAGGGCAGACGTAGCATTGTGTTTCGAGATCAACGAACGATCAAGCTACAGAAAGAGCCACGAATTGAGACGATCGGTAGCTGATCTTGTGCCTGCTAAATTTGACGAGCCACATGCCGTCTGCCGTGTTCGACATTGAAGCCCTAGACGAGGAGGGCTGGGAGAGAATACACCGATATCTCAAGGGGAACAAGGGCACGGCTCGCGACCAGGCCACGGAGACGGGGATGAAGGCGCTCAATACAGTGGAGGCGCCTTCCGACGGCCGTGACTGCCCGATTTGCTTGGACAACGCTGCGGCGAGGGGCGCGTGGAAGGAGGGCCCGTGCAGGCACAGCTTCCACGAGGCATGCTTGGAGAAGTGGCTGATCAAGGACAAAGATAAGGGCAGTTGCCCCTTGTGTCGCCGCAAGTTGGCACCTCGTGTATTTCCTCCGCTAAGTGATATCGTGCGCAGGAATGGAAGGCATGTGCTTGGGGTCGATCCCTTTGCATGGTGAACTAGCTCATCACCATCCCTTAATTTCCTTGTAAATTGAAGATCAGTTCCGTTCCTCCGAATAGAACAAGTTCCTGCTCCCTTCAAGCGTTTCCCGTTCCACGGTCATGATACTGAGTTTAATGTTTAAATCGGTATCAAGTCTTACATTAAAATTTGTGCAATTTTTTTCTTTTCAGTTTTTTCTTTCTCTCTTCTACATGTTAGGTCACTTAACTGAGACTTGGTTAAATCTCAGGACTAAGACCTAACCACACTCTTTATTTATAAGTGTGTTTAAGGCTCATATAGATGTGAGATAAATATGTCACATCTAAGTGACATCAACAATTCAACAATTGTTTATGGCTTCCCTTAAAAAAGACAATTGTTTATGACCCTTTTGTTTGTCCTTGTTTTTTCTGAGCACTCCTCTGCCACACTCTTTATCTATAATAAATGATGGTTGGCAAATTACTATCTTCATTGCTGCGACCTGCAAGAGCACTCCTATGCTGCTACTATAGTACTACAACATGACAACTTTGCCCTAAAAAAACTACTACATGATAGCTCGTGTCCCTTCTCTTCCTACACACATACGTGAAAACTTGCTAAAGAAAAACAAAAGAATGGGCCAAAGCACATGGACACAAACCACATGCAAAAACCCATGCAAAATGGATAGGCCACACAGGGCCGGTCCTGGTGTATGGCCAGGGAGGCGACCGTGTAGGGCCCAGGTCAGAGGGGGGCCTATGATCTGGTTAGTGTGTGCAGTTCTACATGTTATCTAAGCCAAGAAGTTTTGAGTTTAAACTTAGCTGACGCAATTAAATTACAGTCCATTTTTTGTCCACGTTTAGGCCTAAGAGCATCTACAATCTAACTTGGCAAATCTGACCCCTCAAACGCCCGCTGACGCGCTTGGGCGCATTTGCGGCACTGACCGGGCAATCCTCAAATAATGTAATCCACATCCAGATACCTCAATTATCATATCTCAAATTCATATAAACTCATGCAACTACGTCGATGCGCACACATCATCCGACTACTCCATCACTACTACTAAATATGGCGGAAGAACCTGGCAACTGTGGCAGCTATTACGTTCTCGGCATTGAACCAGAACCAGAGCCTGAGGTTGACGACGCCGAGAAAGACGATAAGCCCGACTCCAGCACGCGACCCCATCCTGTTCGGGTGCGTCCGTTTGGGATAAAATGGGCAAACCAGACGGCCCAACGCGCCGATGCAAACGGACCTTTGTTCGTTTTCTGTCCGCTTTCGACCCATTCCTAGGCCAACTTTGCGCCACTTTTAGGGTGAAACGGACAGCACGCAGATGGGCGGGACGCGTGCGTGTGTCCTCCCCTGGCCTGCCGGTCAGTGGCACAAAGCAAAACCCTCCCACGCCCCATTTGGCGCCATTTCCCCTCAAACCCTCCCACGTCCCGCTCCCCACCTTCCCCCGTCCATGGCCGACGCCCCACCGAATTCCAGCGGCCTGGCTGTCGACCCGCCCGCAAAGGTGAAGGCCAAGGGTGCAAGGAAGCCGCGGTCGGAATGCACGCCGGAGGAGCTCGCCAAGATGGACGTGAAATCGGCGAAGAGGAGGAACCGGAGGGCGACCGTCAAGGGCAAGACCGCCGCGGCCAAGTTCGCCGCCGAGCGCGATGCGGTGGAGGCCGTGTGGCGCAAGGCCGAGGTCGACGAGAGGGAGGCCATCGTCAACGAAGCGCATGCCCTCCTAATGCTTGGTTTTTGCCATCCGGCGGGTTTCTCTGGTGCGGCCGTCGGCCCGGCGAGCACAGGCTCGTCGGTAGCCAGGCCTCAGCATTGCTCATCGCCAACATCGCGGACCACGTCTATGTCTCCCGGCTTTCCTCCGCAAAGGTGGACGACATACGTGACGCATTATTCATGGCCTTGCATGAGACAACTAGGATGGGGCCAAAGGATGCGGCCGCGCTGGGCGCACGACCACCGCATCTCAGGATAGGCCCGGATACAACGTCGTTGCCCTACCCAAACAGACAGAATCCGGACAAAACAGACGTCCGTTTTACGGTCGTGCGCTAGAGTTGGCCTAACGATGCGACGAAGCTTTTGCTGGGGCTGTGCTTTTGCCTCGTGATTTGTGCAGGCATGTCCTTCCTCACTTGAGGCCTCGAGGCCGGGTACACAGTCCAGTTAACAGGCGTCAGGGCTCGACCCCGGCAGAACCCTGCCGTCTCGCCGGCCTTCAACCTCACCGTCCACGTTAACAAGCAGCACCACATGCGACGAGTCTGCCAGGAGGAGAGCCACCTGGTCGTGTACTACGACGAAGCGGCCGGAGCCGTTAACTCCACGAGCATCGGCCAGGGCAAGATACCTGCCTTCTGAGTGGATAGGTGGTCGACGACGGAGCTCGACGTGTCTTTGTCTAATCAGGGCGTGCTTGTCTCTTTGAGGTTGCGGGAGAAGATGGAGGCCAACCGGCAAAGCCAAGGAATGGACATGGGCGTTGAGACCTGGCCAATCCATCTAGAGGAGAAGTCTTCTCGGCCATGCGTCCCCAGTGTGGTGGCAAGTTCGGTCAGTACCTCGTAGCAGGGCCTGCGATGCGGTTCTACACACTATGCGCAACAGGAAGATAGTAACGAAATCATGGTACAATCCCTAGGAGAGCCACGATTTGGTGCGCCCGGGCATAAACAGTACCGCGATTTGAAATAGAAAAAAAGCTTAAAAAATTTCAAAAAAATTTATGGTGCAAGATGGTCCTATGCGCGAAATTTTGTGAAGTTTGGACATTTGAGGAGCTCGTGGCAAAAAAGATAAATTTCGGACGTCGGAGAAACTTTTGAAAATCGCACTGTTCATATCTGATTTTTGGTGTGTGTTCTAAGAATTATTGTGATTCTCGTTGTAAGCTTGATTTGTGATTTGCTTGTATTTTTTCATAATCGAATCACCATCAATTTATAAGGGCGTGTCCCCTTTCCTTTGTATCCACAAAACTAATTTTCATTTTCTTTTCTTGCATGTTTATTCTCTTTATTACAATAGTATAAACACCAACTTTGAAATGTTCTCGAAAAAGCGCTAGTAACAACAATTATTATTCAGTGATGCAAGTTTAGAGGGCAATTTATAAGCAAAGTGGTCGGAGAAGAAGATTATTTGGCCGTCTCACGCATCACCAATCACTACGTGTTCTTCGGTAGAGTGCCCTCGCCACTGATGGACACAGCCTGCGAGAATCACCAAAATGTTAAGCAACACTCATGGTTACCCACATTTACTCACAGTGATGAGATTTGAGGAATAAAAAATACATTCAGATGAAAAATACAAAACAACATCAATTAATCCATGACGGTCAACATCCATTAGTTCTGACATTGAAGAGTGGCTTTTGATTCGAGTTGAACTCATGACGACTAATCCCTTTTTCCTTGAGCATCTCGATACGCAGCACTACCGCTGGACCACCCGGCGACTGATCTAAAAAGGAATTGGAGCACATGAAATCAAGAAGGAAGAACAACCAAGGGAATGGAAGTGAAGCCAAAAATAAACCTCCTCCTCACACTAGCCACAGTGGGTAGTAACATAGGCTAATAACATGTTTATGTTACTAGTCTATGTTACTGCCTCTATAGTGGGGAGTAACATATGTGTGGTAACATGCAACACTTTATTTATTAGGTTATAGACACATATTGCCTTGATATGTGTGATGAACTCATATTACTAGTAACTAGCTGTGTTACCACTTTCCTCCCTTTATTCATTTATTGATTGTCACATCATCTATTTTATCTAAATATGTGTGATGTTACTACCTATGTTACTTCCATGATGGATAGTCTCATATTGCTCCTTGAGGATGTGCTCGTACCCAACAAGAAGCGCTTGACATGATGTAGGTCTTCCCCACCATTTTGTGTGGTAAGGCGGTGAGAGGAGGACTGGGTAGGAGATGGAAGGAGTGGCGGCACGTCTAGATTTGAGAGGGGGAAGGTAGCATGGGGGTTACTCATGGGGGAAGGTAATTGGAAGATTAGAAGTTATTTTTATTATTATTTTTCATTAATTTTGTACATTCCATACATTGCAATAATATTAACCTATGAGTATATTTGTACGTCTCAAGATCAAATTCCAAAAGAAGTATAGTTTATTTTAGAGAAAAGGCATAAAGCCCGACTTCAAATTAATAATGTCATAAACTGGCTAGGATACAATAGTGGTGCGGATACAAAGGCGAAAGCTTGAAGAAAAACTGAAAGATAATAGGCGGCGTGCATACACCTTACAGAGGTAAGTTGAGCAATGGCAAGCATGGCACCTCCACAGCGAAAACAGGATCAAGCCGCTGGAGAACTCTAGGCAAGCTAGAACAGCGGAGCAACTGCAATCAGTAGACTGCACAAAGTGAAGGTCGAGAGGAACCGGGCTGCATGGAGAAAAGCATGTCTCAAGAGCTAACCACCCTGAGCCTTGCCGGAGAGGAGATTCAATCGTCCCTATGTCCGAGCCGTGCCACAATACGCAGAAGCCGTCCACCGGCCGGCTGCCCAGAGCCGAACAAGATGAAGAGATTCTGAAGGATTGCACGGAACCGCCTGGCATGTATATAAGGTACTAATGGGCTTCTGTTATATTTGTAGGATAATATGGGCAGCGAATAAGTGAACTAGAGCTATAATTTCATAACTGACTTCATTTGGATTTTGAAGAAAATTTGAATTTTATATAAGGATTTGAACCGAAGGGCGGGTTCAAAGTTCACGAACAAGTTTGAAAACATTCAAAAATGATCTTGCAAGTTGTGGAGATTTTCCAAAGTAGTACAGTTGGTTGAAAGTAGATAATTATATTTGAGAAGGCGAGTGGCAGCATAGATGTGTGTTCACACTTTTCTCAATCACCCTCCCTTTTCCGTTCTTGTCTTGATGTAATTAAATTCAAAGATGTAATTCGACGTGCAGCGGGAGATGGGATCATCATTTAAATCGGGAGATGAACTAACTTAATTATATGGGGATAAAATCAAATCGGCATTAATATCGAGAGATCTGGTGAAATATTATGGCAAATTCATAGTCAATTTTTTTTATGGAAAATAAATCTCTTGCACTTATTAATCATGGTCCCTTGGCCTCGCTGAAATAGCCCGCTGACCTAATAAATGTATACGGAGGGTGTAGTATATTTCTAACTACTTTTTTGAATGGAGATGATAGGTATTATCGGAAAGGGAGGAGAATGAATTCTTCCAGTTTGAGGTATTTCAAGCTAAGACTGAAATGCTAATTTTCATTGAAATGCACCATCATTTTAAGATAAGTAGCAAAGTCAAGTGTTGCCCAATTTTTTGGGAATAATTTCGGTTCCAACCTCATACAAGAGCAATTCACATGGATGTGACAAAACTGAAAATAATAGGCGGCAAAACTATAAATAATAGAAGAGTTATAAAGATTTAATTAATTAATTTTTAATATTAATGATAATATATTAAAAATAACAAAAGATTTCTAAAGATTTGTACAAGAACATATATTTTAGTAAATATATACATTACTTTCTAATGAATCACAATTAAATGGTTCTAATGTTCAATAATTTGCATTTTAAGATAATATTTATTTAATGCTATTTTTTGTTAATTAAATTTTCAATGGCCCTAGGCTATTTAAGAATGTGGTCTAATATGTTGAAGCGGTGTCAGAGTGAGTTCAGAATTTGGTTAGGCAGCAAGCACATATAGATCTCTTAACCAATCCAGCTAGCAATGACTTCTAGTTTGAAGCCATGGGCACTCCTCCTCGTCCTCCTCCTCTTTGCTGGACTTAGCCTTGGAGCGCCAGCGACGGTGTTCAATGAGAACTTCGTGCCGGTATGGGGTGCTGATGGTTATCACCTAGCCAATCATGGGACCCAGGTTTCCCTCATCATGGATAGAAACTCCGGTACATATCATCAATTTTTGCACCATATATGCTTCTTTACACACTTTTTGCTAAATTGACCCGAATTGAATAATATTAATAGTTTTTTATTTTCCTTTCGGCTGATGCAGGGGCGGGATTTAGCTCCAAGATGATGTATGGCTCAGGGTTGTTCCACATGAGGATCAAGATACCCGCCGGGTATACTGCCGGCGTTGTAACGGCCTTCTATGTGAGTGTTGACACATCTTGTATGTTCCAACCATTTCGTTTGATTTGATGAAAAGCAGAAGTCAGATATACATTCTTGTACGTACATCTAGCTCACGACGCAACCCGAGTACGGTGACCACGACGAGGTGGATTTTGAGTTCTTGGGCAACGTCGATGGCAAGCCAGTGGCTCTCCAGACCAACATCTTCCTAAACGGCCAGGGCTACAGGGAGCAGAAGTTCTACCTCTGGTTCGATCCATCAGCAGCTGTCCATGACTACAAGATACTCTGGAACCAGCACCAGCTCGTGTGAGTACATCATCTATCCCCTGATCCCTTTCCCATCTGCTCAGAAGATCAATGGACATAATATATCACGTGCACCTCGATCACAGGATGCTCGTCGACGAAATGCCCATACGGGTGCTGAAGAACCTACCAGGCCGCAAGCCGGGCTACCAGTTCCCATCGAGGCCGATGAAAATCCGGGCGAGCATCTGGGATGGCTCTTCCTGGGCGACAGACAACGGCAAGATCAGGGTCGACTGGAACCGTGCGCCGTTTACCTCTGCATTCCAGAGGTTCAATGTGGACGCCTGCCCGGCCACCGGAGGTGCACCATGTGGCTCACCGAACCTGTGGTGGAACAAGTTCAGTGACCTAACGCCCGTGCAGAAGGAAGCGTACAAAAACGTCAAGAGCAAGTACATGACCTACAACTATTGTGACGACAAGGGAAGGTCCAACCTCCATCTACCGGGAGAGTGTATTTACAACTAACTAGCTTTCTCTAATATCTAGATGCTCGCCGATCAAGAATCTACTTCAACCGATTCTAGTAATATGTAGCGGTCGAAGTAGATTCTTCTTTTCTCTACAAAATTCCTTTTCCCAAACTGTACAAGCTTCTAGATATTAGATAAAAGGAATATACTATCAGTTCTTCATTATTGCTAAAAAGACTCGATTTCTATGAAAGAATTAAACAAATTTTGTGATCCAAATTACTGTATACATAAGGGTTCACATCATACCCACTTATACTTAGGAGTAATTAATTACATACAGTGTGAGGGGAAGAAATACTTAGCCATGGCCCATCATCATCGCACCAAAACTAGTTAACGATTCGATGATAAGAAAGATGAAGCCCGACTGACAAAATAAACAAGGAATGGGGGATATCTTTGGTGATAGGGAGTGCGCCATTGATGATGCTCGTAGTAACGCATTCTCTCCGTCGCGCTTAGTGGGGAGCATGGCATCGCTATGGCTGCTGCGAGGGACTGGCCGAACTTGCCCTTACACAAGGTGAGACATGGCCCAGAGGACTCCTCTGGACGGGCTGGCTCGATCTCAACGCTTATTTCCATTTGTTGGCTTTGCCGGTGAGAGACTCCATCTTCTCCCGCAGCCTCTGAGAGATGAACACGCCCTGATGATTAGACAAGGACACGTCAAGGTCCCTCTCCGACCGCCTCTCCACGCAGAAAGCAGGCAGCTTGCCCCCATCCGATGCTCGTCTCCTTAACTCCGTCGCTGGCTTCGTTGTATTGTACTAGTACACGACCACATTGCTCTCCCCCTTGCAGACTCGTCGTATGTGCCGCTTGTTGTTGACGTGTGTCAGCAATAAGCCGTGGCCGGCAATGTGGCGACCGGCGTGAGTGTGCGCCTGGTGCGGTCTGGGTCGGACACGGGTGCGTGTGTGTGTCAGCGCGTGTGTGGGTTTTTAGTTGGCGAAATACGGGGCGAGGAGACCGCGTCGGGCGTTGGAGTGAGCCGCGTAGCGCGCCGAGCGCGCGAGCCGCGGAGTGCGGGGCATGGAGATCGTGTGAGTGGGGGTGCGTATGGGCGCGGGCTGGCGTGTCTGTGCACGTGAGTATAAAGCCCCACTCCCGCCGGTGTATTGAGCTGTGGGGTTCGAGTTCGAGCTCGGGCAGAAAAACCAAAAGGCCGTACATGCGGCAAGGTGTTTGTGTGCTAGAAAATTTTCTGTGTTCGTCCTCTCTCTGTTCCATCGTGTCTTCGATGATCACCGTCAGTCCGTGCATCGAGCTGCGCCAATAATTGGCATCAGAGCCACTTTGCGGGGGTGATCGCTGGCGGCCATGTCTCTCGTTCCGTACGGCGGTGATGGTGGCGCGTTGTCGTTGCCGATCCCGCCGCTGACTCCGACGAACTACATCTCCTGGGCGATCAAGGTGGTGGCAATCCTTGATGCCCAAGGGCTGTGGGTCGTGGTTGCGCCAGCGGAGGGCGCGACGATCGACGCCTGCAAGAGCAAGACGGCGCGAGCGATGCTGTTGGGCACGCTGTCGGAGGAGGTTTTGATGCAGGTGGCGACGAAGCCCACGACGAAGAAGGTATGGGACTACCTCAAAGTGCATTTCGTCGGCGCCGATCGGGTGAAGGCTGCACGGCTGGCGACGCGGCGCAGCGAGTTCGATTGCCTAAGGATGGATGACGACGATGAGCTGGATGCGTATGCCGACAAGGTCAACAGCATGGCGGCGAGGTATGCCAGCCTCGGGGCAATGCTCGACGAAGCGGCGATGGTCAAGAAACTCCTCGACACCGTACCGAACCGGCTGTACGCCGAGGTGGCCGGCATTGAGCATTTTTGCAACGTCGATGAAATGTTGTTCGAGGAGGCGCTCGGCCGGCTGAAGGGCTTCGAGGAGCGGACGCGGCAGCGCGCGCAGGCCGTCTGGGAATGGGCAGGCGAGCAGCTCATGCTCACTGTGGCACAGTGGGCGGCGTGGCGGCAACAACATGGTGGAGGCGGCTACGACCACGACGACGACGGAGCGGCCAACACGGCATCGGGTGGTGGAGGGAAACGGTTTTTAGTGAGCCGCATAGCGCGCGTGCATCTCAAGGCGAGGACGTAGTAGCCGCCGTAGTTGCCTGGTTCTGCCATGCGTACTGTCATGATAAACTCTCGCAGATCTCAAGGCCAAGATAGGGTCTGCGGCGTGGCGTATAAGAGGACCTGAGAGGTTCAAATTGGATCCTGGACCGACAATATCTCCGTGTGCTTCTGTGATCGGACTATACAGACGACAGGTTCCACCAAGTGGAGATCACCAGCATCGCGGCAATGCTACACGTACAAACGATTTACAGGCTTTCACAGGATGGTTAGCTTTGATTGGTCAATTGGTGAGCGGGGCGGCCCACCCCCCTGAAAATTAGGGGGAAGAGGTTTGTGATTGGTTGTTAGATGAAAGGAGCGTGTAAAAGCGTGTAAGTCTTTGTATGTCTAGCATTTTTGCCAGCATCGGGGTATCCAGCTTCCACACTCTGCGATCGGACTATACAGACGACAGCCACGCCCTTGCGCTTCAACCACACCGCGCGCGTCGTCAGCCGCCACCGGCTGCACGAGATGGGTGTGACTCAATGGGAGGTTGACGCCTAACACGCCGTTACACCCCTTGGCAAGGCCTACTTCCCCAAGACTTGCCTGGAGAAGATGACCCAAGTGGCGGCGACGGTGACGACGTCAACTGAGGCGGCATGTCATCTTGATATTTACGAAGTCAGTGTAGACGTCTCATCGTGGATGAGAACATCTCCTCCCATTAAAAGTGCATCGCCGGAAATCATAAACTCTGATGGGCTGGAGATACCATTTTCTCTCTAACCACATGGGGATAAAATCCAATCGACATTTAAATCAAAGGATCCGGTGAAATATTACGGCAAATAAATCAAGCTCGCTTATTGATCATGGTCCCTTAGTCTCGCTCAAATGGCCTGCTGACCTAATAAACGTGTACGAAGTGAGTAGTATATTATACCGTCCCTGAGTTTCCAACTACTTTTACCGAATGGAGATAATAAAGGGAACAATGTTGTTTTTTCATTTGAGATATTTCAAGCCAAGATTGATATGGTAATTTCCATTGAAAGGCCCTATCATTTTAAGATAAGTAGCGAAGATAAGTGTTCCCAAAAAAATAGGAGTAATTAACTATGTTGCAAATTCATACAAAGGTAATATATTCTCTATAACACTAAGCTCCCTAGTTTTAAAGAGCCCACATTCAATTGAGGTCTTCAATTAAAATTGGATCACCTGATTTTGACCGGATCAACAATTTTTCAAAGCTCTCTCACTCAGTTGTTTTATACTATACACTATGATTTCTATTTTTTAAGGCCTCACAATTAGTCGAGATATTCAATTTAGAATTAGGTCAAACGGTTTTGACCGAGTCAACACATTTGAAAGCTCTCCCATTCGATTCTTTTAATTCATTATGTTCCCTCATTTTGAAACTTTTTCATTCAATTGAGGTATTCAATTCTGGATTTGATTTACGATTTTGACCGGCCCAACAATCTTTCAAATCAATCTGCAGCAACCGGTCTATAAAAATATATCAATACCGCACACCCCTCCCACCATTTAAAAAAAGTGCCATCATGTGATATTGTAGCACAAATATAGTAGTACATGAAACCACGGACAAAGAAATTTTCCCACATAAATATAGGTTGGTTAGCGGATAACAGAAAATCACACCACAAAAGGCTCACTAAATCACGCATTATTAAAAAGTAAAACACACTATCTTCTCCCTTACCCGCCAAACTAAATATTTCATCGATTTCAAAATATAAGGGGTATTAGTTTTGTGAAAAATTAAATTTCATTAATTTTGACCAAGTTCAGAGAAAAAATGTCGATATCCATAATATTAAACAGAACAAGTATGGAATTCATTTCATGAGCTGATTTGATATTATGGATTTTGACATATTTCTCTACAAATTTGATCAAACTTAAATAGGTTTGACTTCTAAAAAAAGTAATACACCATATATTTTTAAACAGAGTGATTTTTTTTAGGAATCCAAGAACACCAACGATGTAACAAAATGCGCCCAACCCTTCTAGTTATGACGAATGTGACAACATTTTAAAAAAATATGCGGCAAAACAATAAGGGCAACACTACGTGTCCGCCGGCGGATAAAAAAAATATCGTCCGCCTTTAGGGCCATCAGATTGACGCAAAAATAGCCATCAGATATCCCAAATGTGTGTGTCGTGAATTGCAACAAGCTGGTTGTTGCGTGTTCAGTCTGCAACGACGCCTTTGTTGCAAAACCATCCGAAGCATTTTTTAGCGTGACACATTATTTTTTAAGGGTTATTTTTGCAACAAATGTCATGTTGCGGAAAAATATTTGCAACAAAGGTTGTTTCAAAAAAAGTCATCATTCAACTTTTTGCAACATAGATGATGTCGCGAAAGGATTTTTGCAACAAGGAAGATGTTGCAGAAAAAATTCAATGCAAAAAAATAATCTCGCTCGCTACTTGTTGGGGGCTTCGTATGTTTGTAACATAGTGTGTATACAAATTTGTGTTTGCAACATGCCCAATGTTGCAAACTTGTTGGCCCGTCTCGCATAGCTCTACGCAGGGCCGGCCCTGAGGGGGGGGCAGGGGGGGCGGCCGCCCCGGGCCCCCGATTAGGAAGGGGCCCCCAATTGATTGGTTTCCTATATACGTTTGTGATGTTTAGCCTGTCGATTGATTCTCCAAAAGGAAAGAAAAATTAACTGATCAATCAATCATCGGCTCGCATGCCATGCAGTCTTTTCGGCTTTTACCTCTCTTCCCCAATTGGCAACAAATCGGCCATGCCATGGATGATAGCGCCCCACCCGCTCGTCTAATCGTGATTTTCAGCTGTCGGGCGCCATTAGTGGAACAAAGTAAAGCGGTGTCCAGATTCCCATCAATTTCTCTTCAACACATAGTTTCCCTTTCCTTCTCTTTCTATGTCTTGTTCGATCATTCATTCGTTTCTCAAGATCATCCTCGTACATATCTCTTTCTCACACTCCGATTTAATGTATTGATTGGGATTAGAAAAGAGAAACTTGGACTTTTGTTCGTGACTCTCGTATGCAGCAGCAAAATCTTGCTTTTTTGAGGTTTCTAGCATCCAGGTACCTTGTTCCATGCCTTTCATAGCACTACTTTTCAATTAGCAGTGCTCTTAATTTCTTGTATCATATGTTGTGTGCTGATTAGCAAGATTGCTATTTATTTAACAAGATGCTATCAAGAAAGAATCCATCTGATAATGAGGAAAAAAGTGCATATGAGTTGATTGAGTCCCACATTAGTTGTTGGCATTTTTAGAACAGATAAAAGTATTCTACTGATTCCCCGCAAAAAAAAAACAGTATTTCTACTGCTAGGAATTCCCAGGACTTAACTTTAGTTCTTCTTCAAGAACAACTAGTGAAAACTTTAGGAAGATAAAATTTGAGTAGGCATGAAAGTGTTACCAATTCACCTATAGAAATATATGTAAGTGTACATTGACAAGATCGATCAACTAAAACTGTGAATGTTTGCGACCCCAGCTTTTTTAATAGTCAAGAAGACAAGACACTACAATGCAGTTAAAATAGAAAAAAAATACGCATATGTTTATGTGGATTTAGGGCCCCTCTGTGTTGTCTTGCCCCGGGCCCCCAAAATATCAGGGCCGGCCCTGGCTCTACGTGCCGTATGGTTGAGTCAAATTGGACAGCCACAGAGGCGATGGATACGCGTGAGTCATCCGCTGGCTGCAAGGTAACGTTTCACAAACAATAATAACAGAAGAGTTAAAAAGATTTAATTTAATTAATTTTTAATATTAATGATAATCTACTACCACTATAAAAGAAAGAGAGGACGGAGAACCGATTCATTTTATCCGTCTAATCCTAAAATCTAACGATCAAGATCTTCCTAATGTTTGACATCAAACAAACTTACACAGACAGAGCAACCCACTAATCCCACCCACGATCGATCTCCCGTCAAAAAAAGGAAATAACTACGATCGTTCCTCTCGGTACTGCTTCGCCCCAACCAAAAAATCCCCACGATCGTTCCTACCCGCTCGCTCCGTCCCCGACTCCCCTCCCTCCCACGCCTCGCGCCTCCTTGCACCGCTCCGGCAGCCGCTCGCCATCCGCCGTCGCCGGCGACCACCAGCAGCGCCCGTCGCGCCTCTCCGCGCGCCACTCGGAGGCCCCAGCCAGGCCGCGCAGCCGTCCTCCACAACCCGGGCCTCCTCCTCGACCTCGCCTCTCCGTGCGACAACCGGCGTCGCCGCCGGCGGCCACGGGTCCAGCGCCGCCTTCGTCCTCCACCTTCTCCTAAAGCGCGCGTTCGCCGCGGGCGCTGGAGGTGGCGCGGCGGTCCTCGCCCTCGAGCTCACTGAGGACGGCGTCCTTGCCGAGCAGCTCGACGAGAGCAGGAGGCTCGCCTCGCTGCCAATGTCACTGAACTGAATCGGCAGCCATCTCAGCCACGTCTTTCAGCACGTAACCGGCGAACCTATTCAGCAGCTCCTGGGCAAACAGCTTTGACCCCTGTTAACACGTTATGAGGATCCATGGCCTCTTCTTCTATTTCTTCAGTGTTTCTGCTGCATCTTCCTGACACTGGTCCTCAACTAGCTTATTTTGCTCTTCTTTCTGAAGATCCATGGCCTGCTTTTCCAATTGTTGAGTGGGTACAGTAGTCTTCATATCATCACCTAATTGATTGCAAACAAAATTCTCATCCGTTTCAGATACGATAGTCCCGCTTTTCTGACTCTTCTCTGCTTCTGAACTTGCCTTCTCTGTTTCAAGACACATAACGCGGGACACTGCAACTACAGAAAGGCATGGGACACGCACCGATTTAAGTCCATGTCAGGGGCATCACCTGTCTCACGTTCGCAGGAGGAAGAAGCTCTGAGTTCGCCGGAGGTACACAAACATCCGTCGAGCACTCCAATGTCGCCTACGGCGTCTGCACCAGAGGTATGCTTCCACTTGACCGCTGTTAACAAGCGCCTTGAGCCGAGTAGACACCGGCCAAGTCCAACATTTGATTCAGCGATGTATGCACACCAGACCTGAGCGTCAATCATCCTCCAAATCCAATACATTACGTTAATTTTCATGTCTAGAATTGACCCTCGAGGTGATGCTTTTTCATGTGTAGAATTCAGCATGTTAGGCAAGAGCGTCAATCAATCTATACTATAATATCAGACATGAGAGACCAGTCCATTTTTTCTTGTAAAGTGCATGTTGTTTCAGGTCCTCAAAATTGCTCATGTCTGCCTCAGTTTCCTGAATCTTGTTGATTGGAAGATATTCTTGGTTCTGCTTAGTTGATAAGCACCTTGGTTTCAGTTTCAATTCCTCTGTTGATTATTCCAGTTTCGATCTGGTTGAACCTTCTTGAAGAATTTGTTATTCTTTTGGTCATGGGGCGTAATTGTCTCTGCTTTTCGAATTTTCATCACTCTTCCTTACTCAATGTTTCAGCCATCGGATGTTTCGATACAAGTCAAACACAACTGTCACAAAGATTCATGTGAAATCATGCTGAATAGTAGAAGTATCTTGATTGTAAGCGTTGCACTGAAATGCAAACATGAAAAATGACACATAATTTAGAATCCAATATAAATCTAAGCGTGCGCACACTTGGTTCAGTTTCCATTCTTTTGTTAAGTCCACTGGATTCCTGGCGAGCCCGTGCGCAGCATGCTGATTCTGAATTTTAGCATGCTCTTGAAGTGTAGGATGATTGGTTTTGATGTCTCTGTTGTTTGTGCGCGTGCAGGTGCCAAAGGCGTCTCAGGTGGAGGCGAAGGAGGTTCTTCTAATTCCTAAGGCACCAGACTGGACATTCCTATGTTGACTACCATTTATGGTCAATAAAGTTGTCCGTGTTTGTTTTTGATTGCTCAACTAAATATCTGAAGCCAAATGATGTATGCATTCATGTTTCTCCTCTAAGGCAGAAAGACTGGACATTCCTATGGTGAGTATACCATTCATGCTCAATATAGTTGTCTGTATTTGTTTTCGATTGCTCGCCTGAATATCTGAAGCCAAATGTTTTTCTATCATTGGCTATATCAGATAATCCCAATAGTCCCTAATGTTGCAAATCATGTTTTTTTGTTTAAGTTTATCTTTCTCTTGAGATAATCTGAAGAAATTTAAGTTGTTTCCATTGGCAAAGAGCAACATGAACTATTGTTACAAGTCTATCATATATTTCTGAAATTTTAAAAGATATTCATTGGCATGCATTTTAAATGATGATTAAGGTATGTCTCAGTATGTCGTGTTATTTCACTGCTGGGGGTTTGCACGTATTTTGATTTCTAAACAAATCTCAATTTCTCAATTTCTATGCGGAAACAATAATTATCCAGAAGTAGCCTAATTATATGTATTTGTGTTCGCACATATACATCGTAATTTCTATGCTAAGGGGTATTTATATGAACTTGGTTCAGGGCCAACAATACCAGCTGTAGTGCTGAAACAAGCACGCTTCCATCATTTGTTACCGGTTCCTTTTGCTCGATAGCAGGCTCGTTTTCTTGGATGTGGTATAATTATATGCCGACAGATATTGACAGGTGTATAATGTAGTATATATTCCTAATTCCTCCAATGTCTTAATAGCATGAAGAATGTAGCACTTCAGGTCCTCATCAAGTAAGGTTTCCATTTAAGCATGGTGTCCATGCATGCTATTGTTAACTTTGCTGACAATGGCAGCTTAGTGATCACCGTGTTTGTTAAATTTAATTTTCACCTCCGTGTAATGTATCATAGTACTATGCACAAAGATACTTCAACACTAAAGCTCGCACCTAACTTGCTCGGGCCTCGGCTCATGATTCTTTCAACTTTCATGTAGTGCTGCTGAAATATTATGTAACAGTCAAATTTGATGATATTTTGAATGGGCACAACTGTGCCGGTAGAGGTTGACAGTTAATGAATTTTGTGATAATCTTCGGTTATACTGTTATATATAGCACTTTGCTGGTTATATGGTTCACATTCTCTGAGCCAATTCACAATGACCATTCCTGATTTGGGCCTTATGTTTTTAAATCATTTTGTAACATTTTGGTTGATTTTTTATGCTGCTCCTTAATTTTTTTCATTGACTGGTGTTGAACTAAATGAGTGTTGCCATTACAGGATGCCCAGTACAACCGAAGATGGGTTCCCGATTGTTCCTAGATATTTCAGAGCAACTAGAGTGGTCTTACCTGACAAGCTCCAATGTTGTGCTGAAGTATTTTGAACAAGCTTGTCCTTTGCCTTATGCCGGAACAAGGCACCTTCTATTCCCCATGGGCACCAAGAATGCGAAGACATTGACGATTCGAGCAAATGTAGGTTCAGGCTTCAAGATTGAGCCGAGCGCCCTACCAGCAGATCTGGATAATGCATATCAGCGATTGGATATTTCTGGCCCTACAGTTAACCCTTTTGTTTTTTCCTGTATGGTGAGGGCGAGATAAAAGATATGCTTTCTGTTTGTGCTGAGCATGGAGCTTGGGTAGTGATAGACACCTTCTCTGGTCTGGAGTTCCACAACAGAGATGGCTGGATTTTGCGGAACGGGTAATTTTTTTATTATAGCATTTGCTTATATGACCTTTCCTTGGTCGAACATATTTCACAAGTAATTTTTTTTCTTCAAAAAGGATGATATTTTCACAAGCCCAAGTCGACATATTTCACAAGTACTTTTTTTTCTTCGAAAAGGAGGATATTTTCACAAGCCCAAGCCGACCACATGGCACTTTGAAATGCACTTATAGGAAGCTGTTGGTTCTGAAGAACAAGAGGGATCAACATTTCTCTAATCTCATCACGCCAACAAACTGACGAAGGTTAGTCCCTGACATACCTATCCTTTTTGTTGTCTTTCTCTGGTTTCGTGCGATGAACAGACACTCGAGAGCTGTGGTTGGGATGTCGCCAGGTACCACTGTGGTATTTAGATGCTGGCGAAACCGACGGCGTACATCGGCAAATCGTTCAGGGTGGATGATTTTGAAGGCGAGCTCGACGGCTGCAATATCAGGGAAGCCCTACTGAACTACTGCAGGTTCAGCTTACCCTGTAGTATTTTCTTTACAACAAGGCCTCACACGAGCAAAACTGTCATCTTGTTGTTTAGTTTTGGCCCGGGACTGCAATTTTTTCCCTTATTGCATCCCTTAGTGCATAAAATAAAATATATAATGTGCATAAAAGCTGAAAACAACCATTACGATCATAGTAGGCGAACTGAAATTGTAGGGATATAAAGCAGTACCTGAACATACAAAAGCTGGCCACAACTCTGTCTTCAATTCCATCTTGTTTCCAGATTTCAGGAGTAGATCATCACCACCATCACGACGATCAGGCTCTTTGTCAGTGCAAATAACAGACTAACACCACAAGGACTTCATTAACCTTAGCCACTTCTTATGGGTACATGAGAACTAAAAAAATTCATCTGTTAAAATTTGTTTTTGTGACTGTTTGGACTAATTCATGTGCATAATTTATATTTTCAATTAGACTGATTTATTGTAGTTTTATCAATGAAGTATATTAAGATGTGGGCATTATATCGAAAGTGTTGTTCTACACCCGAGGTCATGTGAGCTCGGGTGAACAGTAAAATAAATAAAAAATGGAAAAACAATTCAAAAAATGTGATTTCTTTTTGTGTGAGACACTGAAAAAATGTTTATTGGCTTGCAAAATTTCAATACTATCTTTCTTGACAGATTGTTTGTGGTCTGCCATGAGCCCACGACGTACCCATCTGCATCTGCCTCGCCTTGAGGCCACAGCAGCACCCCTGCCCTTCTGCTCCTGCTGGCGACCGCAACCCTCTGGCGGCAGCGACGCCGCTCTCGTGTGCTGGCCTTGCTGTCTCATCTCCTCTCGCTCTCATGTTTGGGTCTGATGTTAGCGTTATGTGTGTGTGGATGGATATGATGCTACCACGGTGTGTGTACAAATCTATTTTTGGTTTATTTTTCTTTGGAGTATTGCTGTTGGAGATGAGCTTAAGAGGCGAAAGAGTAAAGATCTGGTAGGCTGTTTGTATTGCTTCAGGAGAATCTTTTATCACTGTTTTTGGGACTGTATTTATGTCAAAGAGGCATGTAGGGAGCTGGAACAAATTTGTTACTTCTCATGGCCACTTTTTTGAACATGATTACTGAGCTTGACTATGCGGAGGTAGTAAAAAAATATCAGTGTGATGGGCTTGAGAGATATCATGTAATCCCTTTTATTGAGGAAATTAAGGAGATCTGTGCGAGTAATATTCAGGTGGAGTTCGTTTGATGCAGAGTAGCAAATATGTGTGCTCATCTTTTAGCTAGAGCTGGTGTAAATGTTGCTGAGTGTGAGCAGTAGACGGACTCTACTCCGTCAATGCTGGAGCATTCATATCCCAATGACGCGAGCTGACAACACCCCGCTTGTGTTGATAACGGTTTCTCACTGCGGTTGCAATGCGATGCGTACCAGGTGCATGGTGTAGCTTGTGAAGGGCGGCCCTCACATCCAGCTCAAGGAGAATAGATTTTTCAGTTTCAAACATTTCCTTCCAATGACATGTGTCTCGTGTGATGGTCTTTTTTTTGCGAGGAACTTGGAATTGACAAGTGGGGGTTTTGAGCCGTACTTCTTGGATTGATGGTGTGAGTTTTTTTCATTGAATTAGAGGTGTGTGTTTTTTCTCCCGCTGCAACGCACGGGCATTTTTACTAGTATAATAAAAACAACAAAAGGGTTCTAAAGATTTGTACAAGACCATATCTTTAAGTAAATATATACATTACTGTACTGCATCTAATTATTATTTTTAATTCCTAATTAGCTAGTAGTAGTGTGGGGGAAAAGGTGTACGCTACTAGTCCTAATTATCTGCTAGTAGCGTGGGAGAAAAGTGCATGCTACTAGTTCTTAGGATAGTAGTAGCGCGGGTTACAAAAAAGCGCTACTGCTATCTTCAGTTACCAGTAGCGCTGAGATAAACAAGCGCTACTGCTAAAAAATAGCTGTAGCATTCTAGCAGTAGCGCGTCTGCCAACGCTACTGGTATCAAAAAAACCCGCGCTACTGGTAAGCATTTTTCTAGTAGTGGTCGCATGTGCTGCTTATTGTTGACGTGGACGGTGAGGTTGAAGGCCGGCCAGATGGCAGGGTTCTGCATGGGGTCAAGCCCTTGGACACCTGTTAGCTGGACCGAGTACCCGAGCTCCAGACCTCGAGTGAGGAAGGACAAGCCTGCACAGATCACGCCAGCGTGTGCAGCAAAAGGGTCATCGCATCATTGTGGCTTTTCTCGTTGTCGACGACGTCAGACTCTGGATCTGGTCAATGTCGAAGATGTAGTAGTCGCCATAGTCGCCATAGAGTTCAAGTCCCTGATTTGACATTGGTGCTTGCATTTTTCTAAATTTATTTCAGGCCCTTCTGATAATGTACGTTCAGTGGGAGGAGACGTTCATGTCGACTATGAAGGCGTTTCTGGCGACTTTGTCAATCTCAAAATGATGTGCCGGCTCAATCTTTCAGAGGTGCTCATAGAGATAGGGTGTACATGCATTCATATGGGTAAAGATATGCTCGTGTATGTGAGCGACTTCAATAGTATCTGCGCAAAAGGTTCGTAGAGATTACCATCTACACTAGCCTAAGCACAAGCATGTTTCGAAACAAATATATGGAAGACGTGATATAATATCAGACTGACTAATTCACATCTAGATGTTTTTTAAGGATGTCACATTTAACTGTTTTTTTCTTCAACGCAGGTACAACGATCGCATCTGGCATCGCTAGCTCGCAGCACAGCGATCGATATCCGGCATCGCTCGCTCGCAGCGCTGGCCTGTTGCGGGCTGTTTTTCTTTGGCCGCGTCTGTTGCTGGTCGTTAGTTTTCGTTTTTGGGCCATTTTTTGTTTTGATTTTTGAATATTCTTTTTTGCGTACAACACATGGGACATTTTTTAAAAATAGATACCTTTTTTACTCATTTTTTTGTGGATACATACAATGCCAGATAGGGTTGCTACAAGCTTAAACATCGTCAAAAAAGGGATGTCTAGGCTTCGTATAGTCAATGGGTCCCCTGTTGCATGTCAAGTATCGACTCACAACTAGGGTGTGTGTGTGTCTGTATGTGTGTTTTATTTGTGGCCCCCCAGTTATAAATTCACCATCAACTCGCAACTAGGGGATGTGTGTATGTGTGTCGAGGGTCCCCAATTGCATGTCGATAACCGACTTGCAACTAGAGTGTATGCGTGTGTGTGTGTGTGTGTGTTTTATTTGTGACCCCCCAGTTGCAAGTTGACCACCAACTCGCAACTAGGGGATGTGTGTGTGTGTGTGGAGGGTCTCCAATTGCATGTCGATA
>NC_057801.1:155293350-155311486 GCF_018294505.1 Triticum aestivum
ACTAGGGGGATATGTGTGTTTGTTGACGACCCATAGTTGCAAGTTGACCATCGACTCACAACTAAGGGTGTGTGTGTGTGTGTGTGTGTGTGTGTCTTTATTCGTGACCCCCAGTCCCCAGTTGCAAGTTGACCATCAACTCGCAACTAGGGGTTGTGTGTCTATATATGTGTTTTATTTGTGGCCCCTAGTTGCAAGTTGACCATCAACTCGCAACCAGGGGATGTGTGTGTGTGTCGAGGGTCCCCAATTGCATGTCGATAACCGACTTGCAACTAGAGTGTGTGCGTGTTTGTCATTTTGTCAAGGGGTCCCCAGTTGCATGTCAAGCATCGACTCGCAACTAGGGTGTGTGTGTGTGTGTGTTTGTTGATGACCCCTAGTTACATGCCAGTCGATCTGTTTGTGCTTTATCTTTCACGCTCGAGTGATCGCACGCGTCGCGATCGATCTGTCTCTCGTCGTATTGTTTTGTCGAGATGGGAGGCCTGCAACGGAGTGCGACTATTTTTTTGTTGGGCCGCCATCACCTTGGTTTGATATGGGCTGTTTTAGAATACGAAGAGTCTAGCCCCAGAGTACATTAGATCGATATGACAGCCTCCATCGAGTTTTCACTCTCCTTTTGCCTGTTCCCCTCACCCTGTTGTCTCGTTCCCCTCCCTTGTTCTTCCATTTTTTTCATTTGTTTTTCTTTCAAAATCTAAAGAAGAACATCGACTCGCAACTATAGAAGGAGGGGGGTGGTGTATGTGTGTTTATCGATGGCCCTAGTTAGAAGGAGGGTGGTGGTGTATGTGTGTTTCATCATAATGATTTCTTCATCCCTTTAGTTAGAAGAATCAAAAGCAGTTAATAAGCTTCTAAGCTCTTTAGTCTGCATTTTTCTTTGTTGTTCCTTTTTTATTCAGATTGTGCAACGTCAATGGTCTCTACCCTGAAGAGTCAAGATTACATTGTCACTGACTTGCAAGGCTCTATTACGTTTCGAGGCGAAGAAGTATTTACGTCTTTAGTTGTTGATCATTTTCTTTGGCTTGACTCTATATGCAACCCTTTCGTACCATTTACCTGCAATAACTTGAGCAATAATATTTGTACCATTTAGTTTACTGCTAATTACAGAAGAAGATAAAACCAGTGAGTTAACTAAGCAAGATTTGCAGGTGCAATGGATTGATTGATTGATGAATCAATCACAACATCTAGAAGAAGAAAGAATCAGGCGTGCATCATGGATGATGGATCTTGGAGTGCGGGGTGAGAACAAAGGTGATTTATTGGAGTGATATAAGCAAACTCGGGCACGTTTCCTTTCCTCACATTTTGAAGATCCAAGCAGAATGGATCTATTATTAGTAGCGTCGTCACCTTCAAATCCAATGTTTTTTGAGGCCACTCCACTGTTAGTCTCTTCCAAACTAATCTGGTTTTAACAGTAGATCGTTACTATTTTACCTACTTGATGCTTAATGCCTGTATTTCTAAAATTTTCCTAGGAGAATGGGAATTACATCTAGAGCTGCAGTTTGTGATTTAAGGATCTGCTAGGCATGTCATGGCAAGTAATTTTACTTGGCAATTGCCATGCTCCAGCATAAATCATGTTCTGCTGCAGCACCTGTCATTTAGGTACCTTTGATTCATGGATGTACGATAGGCCTGAATCTTGAGCAGTTCATATTCGACATATCCATTTAATCCCTGTCCATGACACTTTTTGAGGTTCGACTTTCAAAAATCTGCCCTACTATAGCATCTTCTACTCCCTCTTCTTTTCCTGTTTTTTGCGAGCTTTAAAACCTTGAGATACTCATAGGTGCATATCTGAAAATTCAGGTGCTACACGAAGAGGAATTTGCGTCAGTGAAGAACGCAAATGGCACAACCTATGACACCTGATGCTACTCCAACTGCATAGTGGATGGGTAATTTCTCACCATTTCCTGTACCCATAAACTTGTAGAATTAAATTACAAGTCAGGCCTTTCAACATAGAACTTTTATGATCATCTTTCTCATGACCCCTTTCCCTCATAAGCTTCGAGGTTTCTCCTCTCAGCTCCTATGCCGGAGAAAGCCTTGAGACGATTTTTCACGGACGAGGATTCCACATGCCCGGTGAGATTTCGCTATAGGCGCATCATGTCATGGCAGCAGCAACATCAAATGGGAGATGCAATGTTGCATAGGGATTGCAAGGCCGAAACCTTGGGATACATTGGGTTTCGACTTACATGTTACATGATATGCGTAGACGTAAGTTTGACTTTCAGATAATACATGCCAAACACTTTTAAAGTTGTGTCGTTCATGACAGTGGAAACATCTGTGTATTGCACAGGATCCTACAGAGCAGATGGGCACATGTATGTGTGGAGACTCTGAAAAGATGAACACATGTATGTGTCCGGTTATTCTGAAGCTATTTAATATATTAGTTGTGTCAAGAGGTCAAGTCCAGGTTCCTCATGTCAAGTCTATAAGTTTCACTCAAAAGAATAAAATGCTCTCAAGGGTCCTACTGAAAAAAGAACCACATTAGCAAGTTGATTCAACAATCCATCCTCTATTTTGCCCCTCATTTGTTAGTTATTTAGTTATGGCCAGGGTGGGAGTATTGATCACTGTTTGTTCTTGACAAAGTTTTGGGTGAAGGAACAAATTGGCAGTAATCAGTGCGATCCTACCGGCAGTGGTTTGCGAGTATACATGGATAGGAAATGAGATGAGATCAAATCTCATGATTCCATCTCGTCCCGGTCCCGGGCGGACGGGGTGTCAGGGTGAGTAGTTTGTTTGTTCGACCCTCATTTTGTGGTGCCCATGAAATGTGCAACACATGTACCATGAAGGGGGTTATTTAGTGTGACAACTCATACTTGTTGTCCTAAGGGCTGCTTTATAAATGCTTTTTACCAAATTTACTGAATTAGAAATAACAATTGATAGAGCTGGTATGTTAATCTCATAGCCCTGACCTTGAACATTTTCTTCTTTTGTCCTGTATATGCACACTTACCTTCCTGCAGCTGTATGTACATCCTCTGTAAGGAAATATAGGAGCATTTAGAATACTAAAGTAGTGATCTAAATGCTCTAATATTTCTTATTAACTAGCCAATTGCTTTCATTTAATTATCATTATTCTGGAACATGTTGCTCACGTGATATTAAACATTTTAATTAGAATAAGCTATCCAAACAGGTTTTATTAGGAAATTTTAGTTTATGTGACTTTTTTTATTTTAACAAGCTACGCATCTCCATTTTTTCATTTTTAGTTGTTTATTTGTATAGTTGGAACATTAGTTTGATGTGAGTTTCAGCTACCTACTTGTTATTGAAACTGCAAGAACTCGCTAGCTTTTGTCAAAAGAAATAGAATGTGATGGAAGTAAAAGAAGATAATATGTTTTTGTTGATCCTTGTGTCTGATTTTAGGGTGTGTGCGTCTGCCTAATCACTGTAAATAGTAAATACTCTACATCTATGATAGTGAAATCCTTGTGAATATGGACAGATGGAGATGTATGAACGGGCAGTTCTCGCAGTTACTTATTCAGTGGACATATGGTGTAATTATTGTTAGTTTGCGATTTCAACATACAATGACCCAGATGTTATCAGAAGATAGCAATTGCATACCGAGACTATTCTGATGAAGTTTTTTTAATATATTTTTACAGTGTCTTGACTTTTGTTAACTACCGCGTTTTAGGCTGTATGTGTATAGGAATACATACATGGCAAGAAGGGATTTTACAAAAGCTAGGACCTGAATAGGAATGTTGATGAAATGCTTTATAATACTTTAGCACTGTTTTTCGGCGGTCCTTGTGGTAGGAAAGTTATCCATTCTTCGAAAACTCATCTACTACTACTCACCTTGTAGAATTTTTTGTTCTGCTGCATATTTGGTTTTATCATAAAATGAATGGATTATTCTGAAATACAGTGTAACCCCTCCCTGTTGGGGATCGTAGAAGAAATTTAAAATTTTCTATGCATCACCAAGATCAATCTATGGAGTCATCTAGCAACGAGAGAGAGAGGAGTGCATCTACATACCCTTGTAGATCGCGAGCGGAAGCGTTCAAGAGAACGGGGTTGATGGAGTCGAACTCGTCGTGATCCAAATCACCGATGATCCTAGCGCCGAACGGACGGCACCTTCGTGTTCAACACACGTATGGAGCGAGGACGTCTCCCGCGCCTTGATCCATCATGGAGGAGGGAGAGGTTGAGGAAGAGAGCTCCAACAGCAGCACGACGGCGTGGTGGTGATGGAGTGGCAGTACTCCGGCAGGGCTTCGCCAAGCTCTTAACGGAGGAGGAGAGGTGTTGGGGAGGGGAGGGGCTGCGCCTTGGATGTGGTGTTGCAGCCCTCCCCTTGCCCCTCTATTTATAGGAGAAGGGGGAAGGGGGGCCGGCCCCTCTAGATGGGATCTAGAGGGGGACGGCGGCCAAGGGGGAGGGGGCTTGCCCCACAAGCAAGGGAGGCGCCCCCCTTTAGGGTTCCCTCCAACCCTAGGCGCATGGGCCCTAGGGGGGTTGCGCCCAACCCTCCTAGGGTCTGGTTCCCTTCCCTATACGGCCCATAAGGCCCTCCGAGAGAGGTGGCCCCTCCCGGTGGACCCCCGGAACCCTTCTGGTGGCCCCGGTACAATACCGGTATGCCCCTGAACTTTTCCGGTGACCGTATGACAACTTCCCATATATAAATCTTCACTTCCGGACCATTCCGGAACTCCTCGTGACGTCCAGGATCTCATCTGGGACTCCGAACAACATTCAGTAATCACATACAAGTTTTCCTAATAACCCTAGCGCCATCGAACCTTAAGTGTGTAGACCCTACGGGTTCGAGAATCATGCAGACATGACCGAGACAACTCTCCGGCCAATAACCAACAGCGGGATCTGGATACCCATGTTCGCTCCTACATGTTCCCTTTGTGAACCGGTACGTTACTTGCCTGAGATTTGATCGCCGATATCCCAATACCTCGTTCAATCTCGTTACCGGCAAGTCACTTTACTCATTTCATAATGCGTGATCCCATGACCAACCACTTGGTCACATTGAGCTCATTATGATGATGCATTACCGAGTGGGACCAGAGATACCTCTCCGTCATACGGAGTGACAAATCCCAGTCTCGATCCGTGCCAACCCAACAGATACTTTTGGAGATACCCGTAGTGTACCTTTATAGCCACCTAGTTACGTTCTGACGTTTGGTACACCCAAAGCACTCCTACGGTATCCGGGAGTTGCATTATCTCATGGTCGAAGGAAATGATACTTGACATTAGAAAAGCTCTAGCAAACGAACTACACGATCTTGTGTTATGCTTAGGATTGGGTCTTGTCCATCACATCATTCTCCCAATGATGTGATCCCGTTATCAATGACATCCAATGTCCATGGTCAGGAAATCGTAACCATCCATTGATCAACGAGCTAGTCAAGTAGAGACTAGGGACATGTTGTGGTCTATGTATTCACACATGTATTACGATTTCCGGATAACACAATTATAGCATGAACAATAGACAATTATCATGAACAAGGAAATATAATAATAACCATTTTATTATTGCCTCTAGGGCATATTTCCAACAGTCTCCCACTTGCACTAGAGTCAATAATCTAGTTACATTGTGATGAATCGAACACCCATAGAGTTTTGGTGTTGATCATGTTTTGCTCGCGGAAGAGGTTTAGTCAACGGATCTGCGACATTCAGATCCGTATGCACTTTGCAAATATCTATGTCTCCATCTTGAACATTTTCACGAATGGAGTTGAAGCGACGTTTGATGTGTCTGGTCTTCTTGTGAAACCTGAGCTCCTTGGCAAGGGCAATGGCTCCAGTGTTGTCACAGAAGAGAGTCATCGGCCCCAACGCATTGGGAATAACTCCTAGGTCGGTAATGAACTCCTTCATCCAGATTGCTTCATTTGATGCCTCCGAGGCTGCCATGTATTCCGCTTCACATGTAGATCCCGCCACGATGCTTTGCTTGCAACTGCACCAGCTTACTACCCCACCATTCAAAATATACACGTATCCGGTTTGTGACTTAGAGTCATCCAGATCTGTGTCGAAGCTAGCGTCGTTGTAACCCTTTACGATGAGCTCTTCGTCATCTTCATAAATGAGAAACATATCCTTAGTCCTTTTCAGGTACTTCAGGATATTCTTAACCGCTGTCCAGTGTTCCATGCCGGGATTACTTTGGTACCTTCCTACCAAACTTACTGCAAGGTTTTCATCAGGTCTGGTACACAGCATGGCATACATAATAGACCCTATGGCCGAGGCATAGGGGATGACACTCATCTTTCTCTATCTTCTGCCATGGTCGGGCATTGAGCCGAGCTCAATTTCACACCTTGCAACACAGGCAAGAACCCCTTCTTGGACTGATCCACATTGAACTTTTTCAATATCTTATCAAGGTATGTGCTTTGTGAAAGACCTATGAGGCGTCTCGATCTATCTCTATAGATCTTGATGCCTAATATATAAGCAGCTTCTCCAAGGTCCTTCATTGAAAAACACTTATTCAAGTAGGCCTTTATGCTGTCGAAAAGTTCTATATCATTTCCCATCAAAAGTATGTCATCCACATATAATATGAGAAATGCTACAGAGCTCCCACTCACTTTCTTGTAAACGAGGCTTCTCCATAAGTCTGCATAAACCCAAACGCTTTGATCATCTCATCAAAGCGAATGTTCCAACTCCGAGATGATTGCACCAGCCCATAGATGGATTGCTGGAGCTTGCATGCCTTGTTAGCATTCTTAGGATCGACAAAACCTTTCGGCTGCATCATATACAATTCTTCCTTAAGATAGCCATTAGGGAATGTCGTTTTGACGTCCATTTGCCATATCTCATAATCATAGTATGCGGCAATTGCTAACATGCTTCGGACGGACTTCAGCTTCAGTATGGGAGAGAAAGTCTCATCATAGTCAACTCCTTGAACTTGTCGATAACCCTTAGCGACAAGTCGAGCCTTATAGATGATAACATTACCATCCACGTCCGTCTTCTTCTTAAAGATCCATTTATTTTCTATCGCTCGCCGATCATCGGGCAAGACTGTCAAAGTCCATACTTTGTTTTCATACATGGATCCTATCTCGGATTGCATGGCTTCAAGCCATTTGTTGGAATCTGGGCCCGCCATCGCTTCTTTATAGTTCGAAGGTTCACCGTTGTCTAACAACATGATTTCCAGGACAGGGTTGCCATACCATTCTGGTGTGGAACGTGTCCTTGTGGACCTACGAAGTTCAGTAGTAACTTGATCTGAAGTACCTGGATCATCATCATTAACTTCCTCTCCATTCGGTGCAGGCACCACAGGAACATCTTCCTGAGCTGCGCTACTTACCGGTTCAAGAGGTAGTACTTCATCAAGTTCCACTTTCCTCCTACTTACTTCTTTCGAGAGAAACTCTTTCTCCAGAAAGGACTCGTTCTTGGCAACGAAAATCTTGCCTTCGGATCTGAGGTAGAAAGTATACCCAAAGGTTTCCTTAAGGTATCCTATGAAGACGCATTTTTTCGACTTGGGTTCGAGCTTTTCAGGTTGAAGTTTCTTGACATAAGCATCGCATCCCCAAACTTTTAGAAACGACATCTTAGGTTTCTTTCCAAACCATAATTCATACGGTGTCGTCTCAACTGATTCAGATGGTGCCCTATTTAAAGTGAATGTAGCTGTCTCTAAAGCGTATCCCCAAAATGATAGCGGTAAATCGGTAAGAGACATCATAGACCGCACCATATCCAATAGAGTGCGATTACGATGTTCAGACACACCGTTACGCTGAGGTGTTCCAGGCGGCGTAAGTTATGAAACAATTCCACATTTCCTTAAGTACGTACCAAACTCGTGACTTAAATATTCTCCCCCACGATTTGATCATAAGAACTTTATTTTTCTGTAACGTTGATTTTCTACCTCATTCTGAAATTCCTTGAACTTTTCAAAGGTCTCAGACTTGTGTTTCAGTAAGTAGACATACCCATATCTACTTAAGTCATCAGTGAGGGTGAGAACATAACGATAGCCACCGCGAGCCTCAACGCTCATTGGACCGCACACATCAGTATGTATAGTTTCCAATAAGTTGGTTGCTCGCTCCATTGTTCCGGAGAACGGAGTCTTGGTCATTTTGCCCATGAGGCATGGTACGCACGTGTCAAATGATTCGAAATCAAGAGACTCCAAAAGTCCATCCGCATGGAGCTTCTGCATGCGTTTGACACCAATGTGACGAAGGTGGCAGTGCCACAAATATGTGGGACTATCATTATCAATCTTACATATTTTGGTATTCACACTATGAATATGTGTAACATCACGTTCGAGATTCATTGAGAACCATTGACCAGCGGAGCATGACCATAAAACATATCTCTCATATAAATAGAACAACCATTATTTTCGGATTTAAATGAGTAGCCATCTCGTATTAAACGAGATCCAGATACAATGTTCATGCTCAAAGCTGTCACTAAATAACAATTATTGAGGTTTAAAACTAATCCCATAGGTAAATGTAGAGGTAGCGTGCCGACGGCGATCACATCAACCTTGGAACCATTCCCGATGCGCATCGTCACCTCGTCCTTCGCCAGTCTCCGCTTATTCCGCAGCTCCTGTTTTGAGTTAAAATATGAGCAACTGCACTGGTATCAAATACCCAGGAGCTACTACGAGTACTGGTAAGGTACACATCAATAACATGTATATCATATATACCTTTGGTGTTGCCGACCTTCTTGTTCGCTAAGTACTTGGGGCAGTTCTGCTTCCAGTGACCGTTCCCCTTGCAATAAAAGCACTCAGTCTCAGGTTTGGGTCCGTGCTTTGGCTTATTCCCGACAACTGGCTTACCGGGCGCGACAACTCCCTTGCCGTCCTTCTTACCCTTGCCTTTCTTGAAACTAGTGGTTTTATTGACCATCAACACTTGATGTTCCTTTTTGATTTCTACCTCTGCTGATTTCAGCATTGAAAATACTTCAGGAATAGTTTTCACCATCCCCTGCATATTGTAGTTCATCACAAAGCTCTTGTAGCTAGGTGGGAGCGACTGAATGATTCTATCAATGACCGCCTCATCCGGGAGGTTAATGTCTAGCTGGGACAAGCGGTTGTGCAACCCAGACATTTTGAGTATGTGCTCGCTGACAGAACTATTTCCCTCCATCTTACAACTGTAGAACTTGTCGGAGACTTCATATCTCTCGACCCGGGCATGATCTTGGAAACCATTTTCAGCTCCTGGAACATCTCATATGCTCCGTGTTGCTCAAAGCGCTTTTGGAGCCCCGGTTCTAAGCTGTAAAGCATGCCGCACTGAATGAGGGAGTAATCATTAACACGCGACTGCCAAGCCTTCATAACATCTTGGTTCACTGGGGCGAGTGCTTCACCTAGCGGTGCTTCTAGGACATATGCTTTCTTGGCAGCTATGAGGATGATCCTCAAGTTCCGGACCCAGTCCGTATAGTTGGTACCATCGTCTTTCAGCTTGGTTTTCTCTAGGAACGCGTTGAAGTTGAGGTTGACATGAGCGTTGGCCATTTGATCTACAAGACATATTTGCAAAAAGTTTTTAGACTAAGTTCATGATAATTAAGTTCATCTAATCAAATTATTTAATGAACTCCCACTTAGATAGACATCCCTCTAGTCATCTAAGTGATACATGATCCGAGTCAACTAGGCCGTGTTCGATCATCACGTGAGACGGACTAGTCATCATCGGTGAACATCTTCATGTTGATCGTATCTTCTATACGACTCAAGTTCGACCTTTCGGTCTCTTGTGTTCCGAGGCCATGTCTGTACATGCTAGGCTCGTCAAGTCAACCTAAGTATTTTTGCATGTGTAAATCTGGCTTATACCCGTTGTATGCGAACGTTAGAATCTATCACACCCGATCATCACGTGGTGCTTCGAAACAACGGACTTTCGCAATGGCGCACAATTAGGGAAAACACTTTCTTGAAATTATTATGAGAGATCATCTTATTTACTACCGTCGTTCTAAGAAAATAAGATGCAAAAACATGATAAACATCACATGCAATCAAATAGTGACATGATATGGCCAATATCATTTTGCTCCTTTTGATCTCCATCTTCGGGGCGCCATGATCATCATTGTCACCAGCATGAAACCATGATCTCCATCATCATGATCTCCATCATCATGTCTCCATGAAGTTGTCTCGCCAACTATTACTTCTACTATTATGGCTAACGGTTTAGCAATGAAGTAAAGTAATTACATGGCGTTATTCAGTGACACACAGGTCATACAATAAATAAAGACAACTCCTATGGCTCCTGCCGGTTGTCATACTCATCGACATGCAAATCGTGATTCCTATTACAAGAACATGATCAATCTCATACATCACATATATTTCATTCATCACATCCTTTTTGGCCATATCACATCACAAGGCATATGCTGCAAAAACAAGTTAGACGTACTCTAATTGTTGTTGCATGTTTTTACGTGGCTGCAATAGGGTTCTAGCAAGAACGTTTCTTACCTACGCCAAAACCACAACGTGATATGCCAATTTCTATTTACCCTTCATAAGGACCCTTTTCATCGAATCCGATCCGACTAAGGTGGGAGAGACAGACACCCGCTAGCCACCTTATACAACTAGTGCATGTCAGTCGGTGGAACCTGTCTCACGTAAGCGTACTGTAAGGTCGGTCCGGGCCGCTTCATCCCACGATGCCGCCGAAACAAGATAAGACTAGTAGTGGCAAGTAAATTGACAAAATCTATGCCCACAACAAAATTGTGTTCTACTCGTGCATAGAAACTACGCATAGACCTAGCTCATGATGCCACTGTTGGGGATCGTAGCAGAAATTTAAAGTTTTCTACACATCACCAAGATCAATCTATGGAGTCATCTAGCAACGAGAGAGAGAGAGGAGTGCATCTACATACCTTTGTAGATCGCGAGCGGAAGCGTTCAAGAGAACGTGGTTGATGGAGTCGAACTCGCCGTGATCCAAATCACCGATGATCCTAGCGCCGAATGGACGACACCTTCGCGTTCAACACACGTACGGAGCGAGGACGTCTCCCGCGCCTTGATCCAGCAAGGAGGAGGGAGAGGTTGAGTAAGAGAGCTCCAACAGCAGCACGACGGGTTGGTGGTGATGGAGTGGCAGTACTCCGGCAGGGCTTCGCCAAGCTCTTAATGGAGGAGGAGAGGTGTTGGGGAGGGGAGGGGCTGAGCCTTGGATGTGGTGTTGCAGCCCTCCCCTCACCCTTCTATTTATAGGAGAAGGGGGAAGGGGGGCCGTCCCCTCTAGATGGGATCTAGAGGGGGGCGACGGCCAAGGGGGAGGGGGCTTGCCCCCCAAGCAAGGGAGGCGCCCCCCTTTAGGGTTCCCTCCAACCCTAGGCGCATGGGCCCTAGAGGGGGGGTTTGCACCCAGCCCTCCTAGGGGCTGGTTCCCTTCCCTCTATGGCCCATAAGGCCCTCCGAGAGAGGTGGCCCTTCCCGGTGGACCCCCGGAACCCTTCCGGTGGCCCCGGTACAATACCGGTATGCCCCTGAACTTTTTCGGTGACCGTATGACAACTTCCCATATATAAATCTTCACCTCCGGACCATTCCGGAACTCCTCGTGACGTTCGGGATCTCATCCGGGACTCCGAACAACATTTGATAATCACATACAAGTCTTCCTAATAACCCTAGCGTCATCGAACCTTAAGTGTGTAGACCCTACGGGTTCGAGAATCATGCAGACATGACCGAGACAGCTCTCCGGCCAATAACGAACAGCGGGACCTGGATACCCATGTTGGCTCCTACCTGTTCCATGATGATCTCATCGAATGAACCACGATGTCGAGAATTCAAGTAATCCCGTATACAATTCCCTTTGTCAACCGGTACGTGACTTGCCCGAGATTCGATCGTCGGTATCCCAATACCTCGTTCAATCTCGTTACCGGCAAGTCACTTTACTCGTTTCATAATGCATGATCCCGTGACCAACCACTTGGTCACATTGAGCTTATTATGATGATGCATTACCGAGTGGGCCCAGAGATACCTCTCCGTCATTCGGAGTGACAAAGCCACCCAGTTATGCTGTGACGTTTGGTACACCCAAAGCACTCCAACGGTATCCGGGAGTTGCACGATCTCATGGTCGAAGGAAATGATACTTGACATTAGAAAAGCTCTAGCAAACGAACTACACGATCTTGTGGTATGCTTAGGATTGGGTCTTGTCCATCACATCATTCTCCCAATGATGTGATCCCGTTATCAACGACATCCAATGTCCATGGTCAGGAAACCGTAACCATCCATTGATCAATGAGCTAGTCAACTAGAGACTCACTAGGGACATGTTGTGGTCTATGTATTCACACATGTATTACGATTTTCGGATAACACAATTATATCATGAACGATAGACAATTATCATGAACAAGGAAATATAATAATAACTATTTTATTATTGCCTCTAGGGCATATTTCCAACACTCCCCCCTCTCAACGATTATTATTTTAGCATTTATTTATTATTATTTTTTTGGCTCTTGCTATTGCTTGCTAAAGGCACATGCATACACAAATCTTTCCTCGTGCCATTGTTTCTTCTGCAAGCACCTAGCAGTGTAATTTCATGAATCAAGTAAGGTTCTGCTATTTGTCCCAAAGAATTATCTGATGATACCTTTTCCCCTTTCCTTGCTATAGCTACTGGATGTTTATTCTTTTTGAGACAAGAACACTTACTTTTGGCCTACTTATACTATCATTTTGATTCCTAATTTAGGAGTGAATATGGGCTGTGGACTGCTTTTCTTGCGTTTGCGGTGCGTTTGTTCTTACCCTTTCCAGGTGGAGTAACATGAAAGATCAATACGTCCCGCTTAAAAGTTTTATGCACTGTTTGAGCATTGATTTTGTTTTGTATGGTGAGAGTTCCTCGGATGTTATTCTTCGCTCAAATTTTTCAAGAAGCTCAAGCATTTGATAATTATTTTTGCCTCAAAATTCAGATTTTTTGGATTTTGTTTTATCATGTTTTTTCAGTGTTTTTTGAAATTCGGTGTACTACATTCGAGAGTTGTCACACCTTTCTATATATCTCATTGTTTTGTGGCTTATGCCTTGGAAGCTTTTTGCCAATGCACAAGTGCAAAGTCCTTTCATTTTCCTCCTGTATCCTCAGTTGCATACTATAACATTTGACAATGTGTCGTGTTGGTCTCAATGGGCTGGCACAGTACTATAGACTATGCCTAAAGGCTATGTTTACAAACATAAAATAATGATTCCAAGAAGAGGAGCAGACGGTGCTACAATATTTACCTCAAGGTGATGAATCAATGAACCGAGGGACTTATTATTCCATTTCCTGCATTTCCTCTTCAGTATGCTAACTCCAATCTCCAAAGCCCTCGATGCTTCTTTCTTAGTCCATTTAAATGGGTAATTATTTCATCCAGTTGGTACACGTTTTTCTTTCAATATGCACTCTCACAATAATATACTTTTTCTGTTCTTCAACTTGATTTGTTGATGGTACAAGGGAATCATTGAAAAAATGTCTTCTCATCAAGGATTGGATTGTGTTCTCAGTATAGAACATAATTTATTATGTGAGGCATTTGCCATTGCAACATCTTGTCTAGGGTATATTTTTTTCCATTAAACTGAACTGCCTCGCAAACAAATTGTATGTAATACCCTCTTCTCCATAAATAAATGACATCTGCTTGGGCAGTAGGTGATGCTTGGCAGAATCGCCTCCTCCCGGTCTTCAGCACTCCTGCAGGAATTGAGCGCCAGTGTGGTCGGGACACATAGAACACCAACAAGCGACAAAAACGCACCATCCCGTAAGTTATTTTGGCTCATGCTTCGCTAAATTTGAAAGCGCAGACCTGCATGTGTATATAACTATATATACTTGTCCTCGTGGAAATTCAAGTTGCTATTCTTCATAGCATTAAACACAATAAATTTTACAGGAATATTGGTAGAGGGATTCTATAAATTTATTTATGACTTTATGATTATGTTTTTACTATAGTTTATGTTTCAATTTGTACCTTGCAAACTGGCAAGTAAAATATCGCTTATTTAAGAAACAGAGTGCTGTTAAAATGTGGCGGATTACCTTTTAAATGATTTACATGATTCAACAATATACGAGCATACTTCCATGTCTACTTGATCCTTTTATATAGAATATGCAGCCAGAGTTTGGGCAATGATCAAAACATGGCTTGGTTTACATGATGTTCATCCTACGGACTGGGGAGGCATGGTTTCTGTCAAGGAGTGGTGGCGCAGCAACACTTAAGGGAGGTCGCAATCTCGAAGGCCGCTTGTTTCCCTTATTCCTATCTCTTGGGAAATCTGGAATGAGCGAAATGCTCGGGTGTTCCGCAACAATGCGACTCCGGTCGTTGTGCTTGTGACACATCAAAGCGGAGGCATCATCGGGGTGCCTTGCCGGGCGAAATATTTGTGTAATATAATGCCGCGAGAGTGATTCTTAATATCTTCGTCTTATTCAATGAAAATGACAAGCCTTTTGACTTGTTTCAAACATAATATGGACCCGAATGGAGTGAAATGTTTAATATGTGCATACCATTTCTGGATTGAGAGATCTATTTACTGATGGCTGGTTTTTAAAGATGTCTTATAAAGTTGTGAAATTCTACCAGAAAAGGCTTGTGAGTGGAATTAATGAGTACGGTGCTTGTGAAGTTTCCTCCATAGCTCTTTTGCAATCAATCATTTGTCTGTTATTATGGGTAAATGGTCGTCCAAATCCGAAATACACAACAGATTTTAGGTTGAATATATCTGTGTCTTACAATCTATTTCTTTCATATTTTTCAGTTGTTCCATTGTATGCATGCACATTGGAAGGCAGAAAGTAATGTTGGCTGGTCAACCAGAGAAGTAAAAAGGCTAACATCTTGAGCTGTATGGATCATGGTTGTTTTCTTGAAGTTTCTGGTGGAAGTAAAAAAGGCCAACATCTTGAGCTGTATGGAGCATGGTTGTTTTCTTGAAGTTTCTGATGGATTGTATACCATTGACTGAGAGGAATCGTTCATTCATGAGAATGGGACAAGAGCATTGCTAGATGGAATTCGGCTGAGTGTAAGTACACATGAGAGGTGTGTTTTCATTGATAGAGGAAGGGTGAGAGCATGACACTTGTACAGGAAAAAGAAAGAAATGGAAACAAAAAATTAAAAGTAAAGAGAAGAATGCTATGATCTCATGATAAGATGTCGGTCACCAGCGAGCACCCACATGAGCAAACCTATAATAGGTCATAAGACACATAATATGTGATTAAGGGGCATAATTGGATTATGAGTTTGGACCAGAGATACTTCCTAAAGTATATGCATTGTAGCCCAAGAAACAAATATGAGTTGTCACACCTTTCTATATATCTCATGGTTTTGTGGCTTATGCCTTCCTAAAGTATATACACCAGAACAGGAATCATCGGCGACAAAGAGAAACGTAGATTGGAAGGATCTAACATGTGGACACACGACCACTGATGAATGAATACCTTTTCAACGTGGACCCATCAAAGACAAATGACGATTGAATCCCACGAGATCCGTTGAAGACAAACCTCCACATGCCATCCGACAATGTTAGAAGCACCGCCAGAACAGGGGCTCCGGGAATATATTTTTTCTACAGCATGTTGAATTAATCTGATGGATTTTTTCATTTCACCAACATACTAAATAGCGAGCTAACGAATCCCCTTCTTTTTGCCGTCGGACTTTCCAATCACATTGGTTGTAAGAATCATAAGGATCTACTTTATGAAGATTCCATTGTATTCCAGAAGCTCGTAACATCGGTCCAGATAAGCCCCAAATTACTGCTTCTTCTCCGCTAATAAAACCTAGAGGTACTCGTAATTGTATGATTAGAAAAAGAAATATCTGCACGTATTAGTCCTGCTGGCCCCGGGGCCTGCTTCAAGCTATAGCAGATGGGACTAACCTATTTTTAAAGAAGATATTCTGCCATTCCGAGGAGATATTTCTTTGTTTAGCATTGGACCCTCAACAACAGTCACATCAGTAGGCGGAGAGAACCTTATTCCATCTTCAGAGAGCTGCCTCGTCCTTGCCTCTCTGAGTAGGATACAAACCCTAATAAAACTAAAAAACATGAAAAAACAAAGCCCTCCCATTGGCACAAGCGGGGATCCACCGCGCTTCCATGGCCCTAAGGCCACAGAGGACGCCGCAGACCGGTGGCGGCTCCTATGGGAGGCATAAGAAACCCAAGCTCCAGTGGCGGCTACGTTTAGGAGGTGGCCAGGTTGTGTGCATATTTTGGCGTACGAGAATGACAGGAATATCTTAAGAACATCAAATAGATCTTAGTTTGTAACATATTCTTAGTTGAATCATTATCTATACATATACATAATTGAAATACATTTTTTAATCAAAATATATTGCAGGTGAAGTGGATTTCAATTGCTTTTCAATGGTTGCGGGCTATGTTTTCCTATACATGCACAAAATTACATGCATTATATTTATATATGTAAGTAGGAAAATTTGAAAGGCCCGTGGCAACGCACCGGCGTTCTACTAGTAAAGATAGTGCATTTCACCTCAACTCTCAATGCTCATTGAGTCATCATATCTCTACTGAGGGGAACCAATCCAATAGGAGAATCCGTAATCATATGTACTATTTCCTATATACCTTAGTGTCTATATACACCCGTATGTAGTTCATATTGAAATATCTTAAAAGACATATATTTAGGAACGGAAGGAGTAGTCCGCTAGAGGGCCACCGTACCCATATCAGTACTTCTTCGGAGGAAAAAGGAACCTTCTATCACTAGTCTCTGGCTGAGTCAAATGGTAGATGCGGCAGGGCTTGGCGTTGTTCTGCGGAGACTGGTGTAATTGGCCACCCAACGTCGCCTTGCACCACAGCCAATGGTACATTGTTTCACCGATTGTTGTCCCACGATCATCATCAGACAGCAAACTGGTAGCCTGTGTCATCTCGACCTGAAGCATCCCTGGTAACGTCCCGTTGGTCATGCTTAGTAGCCCGACCAAGTCGGTTGACGTCGTGGCGACGTTAGTAGCCCGACCAAGTCGGTTGACGTCGTGGCCGTCGCCGCCGCTTGGGTCATCTTCTCCAGGCAGGTCTTGGGGAAGTAGGCCTTACCAAGGGGTGTCCCGTCGTGCCAGACGTCAGCCTCCCACTCAGTCACGCACATCTCGTGCAGCTGGTGGCGGCTGATGACGCGCGCGGTGAGGTTGAAGCGCAACGGCGTCGCGTCGTCATGCGGAGTCTGGAAGCTCGACAGCCCGATGCTGGTGATCTCCACCTGGTGCAACCTTTCCTCCGGATGGTTTGGTGTGAATGTGATGGCCTGCTCCACGAGAGGAACCGCAACCTCGAGTATGAGGAGGTGGAGCAAGGCGACGAAGAACACGGCGGCAAGGCAAAGCAGCAGGTTTTTGACGGTCTGCAAAACCAATGCGACCGCAGTTGGAAATCTCATGTTTTCGGTAACACCTAACCGAGGGGTATCGACGGACAGACCTCTGTATTTATATAGCACCTAGTACAGGTGCAGAATCGATGTCCGTTCAGATTTCAGACTTGAAGGAGATGTGTTCGGTTCAGATTCAGACTCGACACCACCGGACTCGCGGGCTATGCCTACGGCCCAGGGCCGTCGGCATAGGTCCATTGCCGTCGGCATAGATCTATGCCTATGGCTGCCGTCGGCATAGCCCCGTCGGCGTAGATCACGTCAGCGTAGATGTGTCAGACCGTCGGCGTAGTATAGCCGTCGGCATAGGAGCATATGCCGACGGCCGCGGGAGAGCCGTCGGCATAGTTTAGCCGTCGGCGTTGTTTTCCGTCTGACGGCAACGGACGGCGCCGTCAACAGCGCTGGCGATTCAGGGGACGACACGTGGCGCATGTATGCCGACGGCCAATCTATGCCGACGGCCTAGCCGTCAGCATACATGCGCCACGTGTCGT
>NC_057801.1:155311936-155316553 GCF_018294505.1 Triticum aestivum
GGCATAGATGGAAATCTATGCCGACGGCTTTGCCGTAGGCATATCTCTGCCACGTGGCAGCTCCTGGTTTCTCCTGGCAGCAGGGCTATGCCTACGGCTTTGCTGTAGGCATAGATGTGCCACGTGGCAAGCCCTGGTAACTCCTGGGCATATATATGCCGACGGCTTTGCCGTAGGCATAGTTTTTTTTGCTTTTTTTTATTTTCCCTGTTTTCTCTTTTCCAATTCATTTGACAGCATTTCAAAACAGAACAATATGAAATTATGCAGAAATATGACAATTCATCATGTGAACATACTCAAGTTCATCTAAACATACTCAAGTTCACCATCATCATCTAAACATACTCAAGTTCATCACATCATCTAAAGATCATCACCGATGTAAGTTCATGAACATAAAAGTAGTGCAAGACATGAAACATGATAAAAGTAGGAATATGAAAGGCATGGCACGATGGCCACATGCACGGAATCATCAAGCAAGAGCACCCCCGCCAAAACCACCACCTCCGCCAAAACCACCACCACCACCTCCGCCAAAACCACCACCACCACCTCCGCCAAAACCGCCATCGCGACCACCACCACTCTGCCAGGTCGGAGTGACTGGGGTCGATGGAGCAGGAGTCGAGCCACCGGTCCCCTACATGTTTCAGAAAAGATTCTAACGGTAAATATGATATGATAGTGTTTCATGAATGAGAACTAGTTTGCTAGTAGTTAGGCAAATGTACTAACCGGACCATCACTGCCTAGTGCCACCCATTCATCGAACGTGGGCACGTGTGGGGGTTCTCCCGCAGGTGGTGGTGGGGGTCCCATTTGTGGTGGATCCATGCGGTTAGTCCAAGACGCCAACATAGCCTGAATGTTAGTTAAACAAGCAAACTAGAAGATCAGAAGGAATGAAAGTGCAAAAATTTAGGTTGGTTTTAAGAGGGCAAAACTAACCGTCATCATCTGACGGTTGTAATCATCGTTTGCCTTCACTCGTTTCAAGTACTCCCGCACCTCGAGATTCCTATGCTCGACAAACTCCTTATATGCCTACATAATTTAGATTGTTTCTAAGTGAGCAATGCTGAAAATAAACTGAGAATGCAAGATAGAAAAAGATAAAGAGGAAGTACTTACAGCATGCTGGCGGGCTAAGGGAGTCTGTGAACGCCCCGTACTCTCTAACTGGCTCGGGTTGCTAGCCCGAAGCCGTGTGTACGAGATCGAAGGAGTGATCAAGCCATCGAAACACGGATACCGGCCATTCTTCTTCCCCTGGATGGCCACCACCGCCGTGTCGTCGATCTGAGACTGGGCGACCTCAGCAACAGGAACATCCGGATGCAACTCCTGATAGTGATGAATGTAAGACCCCAGGTGCTCCTCGGTCTTGCCGTAGTACTGGCTCTCGCCCTCCTTGCGATGACTCCGCTCACGGGCCAGCTTCCACGACTCCATGTCTGAGAGCGGCCTCTTCAACTTGTCCTCCTACAACGTCAAATAGAAGTCAGCCATACATAAGAACATGACGTAAAGAAGAACAAAAATGCATCATGCACATAGATATACCTTCATGGCCTTGAAGCCCCAGTGGTTCCCGTTTCCTTGGCTGTGTGTCCCGTCGTCTCCACGGTTAGCCCGGGCCTTGATGCTCTTGGCAGCAAACTCTGCATCGGCGCCGAGCCACCTATCCACCAAACTCGCCCATCCGTCATGCCTTCCATAGCACCAACGAGGAACAACCTATGCAAATTTTGGAAGCATGACATGTGAGCACGAAACATATAGTTGACTGCTTGAAACAATGAAAAGTTAGTAATAGTTACCATCATGAACTGCTCCTTGCTCAAGGTAAGTCGTAGCTTCTGCGCTTGAGTTTTGGGCATCTTTTGTTGCAGGTAGTAGTGGTAGTACTGCGAGACGGCAACCCAGCGCACCTCGTACTGCAACTGACGAGCTTTCTTCTTTGTAGCCGCAAGCAAGACCACGTCGGCTCTGGCCTTGTGCTCGTCAAGAACTCTATAGAGTTGCTGCAATCATGCAAAAACCAGAAGTAAACAAGGCATGAGTTGAGTGATTCAATGATAAACTATGAACAAAACTGAAGACAAGTGATTCAGAAGAGAACTTACCCAAAATTTGGTGATCACGGCCTTACCCAAAATTTTTCTGCAGATGTCGGTCGTATGTCAACCTCGGGAAGTACCAAGAATGGTGCAAATCATCCACCAACGGCTGCATAAACACACTCAAATTCTTTCCCGGATATTCAGGCCCCAGAATTATAAGCGATAGGAACATGGTCTTGCGTTGCATTATGGCGCCGGGAGGGAGATTCAGCGGAATAACAAATACGGGCCAACAGCTGTATGGATTAGCCGACATACCATATGGATTGAACCCATCACCTGTTATAGCAATTCTGACATTCCCAGCCTCGGCTGCTTCCTCCGGGTACTCTATATCGAATGACTTCCATGCTTCACCTCCTGATGGATGTACATTTTTTTTTGGATTGTACCTTTTCCCTTCCTTGTGCCACTTCATCATTTTGGCAGACTCCTCGGTGATGAAAAGGCGCTGCAGTCTTTTTATAAAATTAAGATACCGAAGAACCTTCACAGTGATTTTTAGCTGCTGCTTCTGACCATGCTTATCGACCACCTCAATATACCGAGAGGAACCGCACTTCGTACAGTACTTGTCATCTGCATACTCATGCCTAAACAAAAGGCAATTCTTTGGACAAACATGTATTTTCTCATAGTCCATCGAGAGCGCCTTCATAATTTTCTTCGTACCGTACATGGTTTTCGGCAGTTCATGGCCCTCAGGCAGGCTGTTAGCCCATACTCCCAGAAATGCTTCGAAGCAACCTCGGCTACAGCTGTACTCAGCCTTGACTTCCATCAGTTGCGAGATGGCATCCAACACAGACAGCTTGGCACCCTCATAGAGAGGTTTCTTTGACGAGGCCAAGATTTCCAGGAAGGCCTTTGCGGTTTCCTCCGGCTCCTCCGGTTCATTCGCTGAATGTGACGGAGGTGTCGGCTGTGCAGCAAAGACATCATCTAGCATGTCTCTAACCCCATCGTCCTCATAACCAGCGACGCGTTGTCGTATCACATCCTCTCTACCACGGTCCCGCTGGGCAAAGTTTATCAGCATATTAAAGTTGGGCATAAATCCATGTGTCGAAGGTGCTTAGTCATCTCACTCTTATCTCTGCCAATACGCCTCTTACATCTGGCACACGGGCATTCTGGCACCATCCTCATTGCACTACGGAATATCTCTTTCAAAAACACATCAGTTTTCTTGACCCACTCTGTTGTTACTTGATTCCGACGGAAAAACCCACTATACATCCACTGATTATCTGCCATCTCTGCTTTATTGGAAGCCACACAACAAAATTAAGGATTCATTTAAATTACTCACATCAATATTTTATTTTTTACAAGGTTGACGAGAAACGACATTTAATCCACCTACATCTCTAATAGGTAAAGATGGGTCCTAATCCCACCCGAGAATGTGTAGATTGAGTACGTTGTCCATGCTCTACCCCATTCCGAGACAAAATTTCGGCAGCACCTCCCCGCTGTTCTCCAAATACACGTCTCGGCAAAATGCCGAGAGAATGTGCATCCGGAGAACAACAGGGAGGCGCCGCCAAAATCCTGTCTCGGAACGGGGTAGAGCATGAACAACGTACCCAATCTACACATCCTCGGGCTGTCCGTTGAAAGCGCTGGACAATCCGAAAGAGCTGCGGTGATAAATATGCAATTGAATGCATATTTATCGATGCAACCCTTTCGGACGGGAGACCTAGGTTACGCGACTTGATGTGAAAATTTAATCTAGTGACATGGAAAAAAAGTGGACGAGGTCATGGAATTGTTGCTCACCCTCCGATGTAGTCGATCAAAGGAGACGGACGATCGTGGACCAACACCTCCAACGTCGACAATCACTCCACGAAGATGGAACACCACAAATCCTGTTAATTACACCGAGTGAAAAAAATTTAGGTCATCACCTCACATTAAGCATTGATACTTTTAACTATGAAAAAAATCATGTTTCGTCAAGTGTCAAATTTTGTCCTTCAATTTTTTTGCAACATCATCATGATTAAATAACCACTGATCATATCATAATTTTGCAGCACATCTCACATAGGTACTTAACATTAAGCACTGACACTTAAAACTATGAAAAAAAATCTTATTTTGTCAAGTGTCAAATTTTGTCCGGTTCAATTTTTTTGACAAGATCATCATGATAAAAATAATCACTCATCTTATACCAATTTTAGAGCACATCTCAAATGACAAGATCATCATGATAAAAATAATGCAAACTAACAATCTAACATCCTAACATCCAACATTCAACTATATATCAACCTAACAACCTAACATCTAACATCTAACCTAACAATCTAACATCCAACATCCATCCATGCATTCATTCATCCATCCAACAGTAGAAAAAAATGGAAAAAAATGAAAAAAACGTAGCTCACCGAGAGGGGCGTGGCAGGGGGCGAGGCGGTGGAGGGGATGGTGAGGCAGGGGCGGTCGAGGACGGGAGGGACGGGGCCGGACG
>NC_057801.1:155317158-155317940 GCF_018294505.1 Triticum aestivum
TTTTTTTTCTTTTTTATTAACCACGTCACCGATCCGCGTACAAGCTTCCCTATGACCGCAGCTATGCCGACGGCTTTGCCGTCGGCATATTTTTATTTTTGCTTTTCTTATTTTGTATAAATTTTATAATGTTTTCTTATTTTTTATAAATATTTCAATGTTTTCTTATACATATTTTTTACATGCAGAACATTATTTAAAATGTACCATACATTTTCTTTAATGATTTGAAACATTATTTTTAATGACATGATCTTTTTTTATATTGTACAACAATTTTCTAAAATATCACGTATATTTTTTTCTATGGTCTCGTGAAAGGTGATACATCGGAGAGCAACTGACTGAGGGGTACCGTTACCGAGTGCCTGATCCGGTAACTATGCGAGTGCCTGATCCGTCTACTACCATGTCATCGTCGTCCGTTAAGGGGGGCCACGCCCCGGAGACGCGTGCCGCCTCTTCGGACATGCCACCACACCACCCCGCATGTATGAGGGCCCGGTGTGACGCTCCGGTGGCATTGCTACCCCCCCCCCCCAGGGCCCCCGACCCGCCTAACCCTGTAGCATTTGACCACGGGATCTAGCCCTTTGACTTTGCTCGGACGGGATTTGACCAGTGGACCTCTCCACCCGGTTGTGTTAGGTCAGCCCATAAGAACACTTTGGAGCAACATCCGGGCCAGACCCACAGCTAGATCCCCTCCGTGTAGACCCGACGCGTCCGTTTCCCCCCTCCAGGTGCCGGCGGTGGCGCCGTCCGTGAGGGGGGCCAAACCC
>NC_057801.1:155317950-155318319 GCF_018294505.1 Triticum aestivum
TATGCCGACGGCAGCCGTCGGCTTAGCTCATGGACGGTGCGCCGCGGATCTGTGACGTGGCATGACGATATATGCCGACGGCCGGCCGTCCAGGCCGTCGGCATAGATTTGACGACGTTAGCCGCTGGTCACGGGCGGGGTCGCCGGGCCCACGGGTATGCCGACGGCCTGGTTATGCCGACGGCTGCTGTCGCCATGTTCGCAGTTGGGCGGACGACATATGTATGCCGACGGGTGCCGTCGGCTTAGCTCGTGGTAGCTCAATATTTTATTTTTTACAAGGTTGACGAGAAACGACATTTAATCCACCTACATCTCTAATAGGTAAAGATGGGTCCTAATCCCACCCGAGAATGTGTAGATTGAGTA
>NC_057801.1:155318329-155319292 GCF_018294505.1 Triticum aestivum
GTTGTCCATGCTCTACCCCATTCCGAGACAAAATTTCGGCAGCACCTCCCCGCTGTTCTCCAAATACACGTCTCGGCAAAATGCCGAGAGAATGTGCATCCGGAGAACAACAGGGAGGCGCCGCCAAAATCCTGTCTCGAAACGGGGTAGAGCATGAACAACGTACCCAATCTACACATCCTCGGGCTGTCCGCGGAAAGCGCTGGACAATCCGAAAGAGCTGCGGTGATAAATATGCAATTGAATGCATATTTATCAATGCAACCCTTTCGGACGGGAGACCTAGGTTACGCGACTTGATGTGAAAATTTAATCTAGTGACATGGAAAAAAAGTGGACGAGGTCATGGAATTGTTGCTCACCCTCCGATGTAGTCGATCAAAGGAGACGGACGATCGTGGACCAACACCTCCAACGTCGACAATCACTCCACGAAGATGGAACACCACAAATCCTGTTAATTACACCGAGTGAAAAAAAATTAGGTCATCACCTCACATTAAGCATTGATACTTTTAACTATGAAAAAAAATCATGTTTCGTCAAGTGTCAAATTTTGTCCTTCAATTTTTTTGCAACATCATCATGATTAAATAACCACTGATCATATCATAATTTTGCAGCAAATCTCACATAGCTACTTAACATTAAGGACTGACACTTAAAACTATGAAAAAAATCTTATTTTGTCAAGTGTCAAATTTTGTCCGGTTCAATTTTTTTGACAAGATCATCATGATAAAAATAATCACTCATCTTATACCAATTTTAGAGCACATCTCAAATGACAAGATCATCATGATAAAAATAATGCAAACTAACAATCTAACATCCTAACATCCAACATTCAACTATATATCAACCTAACAACCTAACATCTAACATCTAACCTAACAATCTAACATCCAACATCCATCCATGCATTCATTCATCCATCCAACAGTAGAAAAAAATGGAAAAAAA
>NC_057801.1:155319302-155320364 GCF_018294505.1 Triticum aestivum
GAACATGCCACAACACCACCTCGCACATGTACGAGGGTCCGGTACGATGCTCCGGTGGCATTTCTACCCCCCCCCCCGGGCCCCCGTCCCCCCTAACCGTGGAGCGGTTGACCACAAGATCTAGCCTTTTGACTTCCCACGGACGGGCTTTGACCAGTGGACCTCTGCACCCGGTTGTGTCAGGTCACCCGTAGGGACACCCGGGAGCAACATCCGGGCCAAACCCACAGCTACATCCACCGTGTAGACCCGACGCGTCCGTTTCCCCCCTCCAGGTGCCGGCGCCGTCCATGAGGGGGCACACCGCGGACGTGAGGGGGGTCACACTCTGGAGACGGGTGTCGGGCGTTTGCAACCGCCACAAAACTTTTGTCGGCATAGCTGTTTTTGATTTTAATAAAATATAATGATCTATATTCAAAAGAACATGACCGCACATTATTAACGTGCTCGAAAAAATAGAAACCATATATATATATATTCATAATATATGAAAAAATACAAACTACATATATATTCATATGTATGTTTATATTTAACATGCTACATGTTAGTTTATATAATAATACATAAAAAAGCTTAAAAAATACATATGAAAAAAAATTCTACCTATGCCGACGGCTATGCCGTCGGCATAGAGACGGCCAGGTTTTAGGCGGCGGGCGGCGTGCCGCGGATCGCTGACGTGGCATATATGCCGACGGCAGCCGTCGGCTTAGCTCATGGACGGTGCGCCGCGGATCTGTGACGTGGCATGACGATATATGCCGACGGCCGGCCGTCCAGGCCGTCGGCATAGATTTGACGACGTTAGCCGCTGGTCACGGGCGGGGTCGCCGGGCCCACGGGTATGCCGACGGCCTGGTTATGCCGACGGCTGCTGTCGCCATGTTCGCAGTTGGGCGGACGACATATGTATGCCGACGGGTGCCGTCGGCTTAGCTCGTGGTAGCTCAATATTTTATTTTTTACAAGGTTGACGAGAAACGACATTTAATCCACCTACATCTCTAATAGGTAAAGATGGGTCCTAATCCCACCCGAGAATGTGTAGATTGAGTA
>NC_057801.1:155321529-155322529 GCF_018294505.1 Triticum aestivum
GCAGGTCGGGGTGGGGGGTGCGACGGCGGCGGCAGGTCGGGGTGGGGGGTGCGGCGGCGGCGCAGGTCGGGGTCGGGGGGTGCGGCGGCGGCAGCTCGGGGTGTGGGGAGACAGTGAGTGGATGGGGGGTAACGCGAGTGGATAAGGTCAACTATGCCGACGGCTAAGCCGTCGGCATAGCTCAGGGCGCCACGTGGCACCTATGCCGACGGCTTAGCCGTAGGCATACTTTTTTTTTCTTTTTTATTAACCACGTCACCGTTCCGCGTACAAGCTTCCCTATGGCCGCAGCTATGCCGTCGGCATATTTTTATTTTTACTTTTCTTATTTTGTATAAATTTTATAATGTTTTCTTATTTTTTATAAATATTTCAATGTTTTCTTATACATATTTTTTACATGCAGAACATTATTTAAAATGTACCATACATTTTCTTTAATGATTTGAAACATTATTTTTAATGACATGATCTTTTTTTATATTGTACAACAATTTTCTAAAATATCACGTATATTTTTTTCTATGGTCTCGTGAAAGGTGATACATAGGAGAGCAACTGACTGAGGGGTACCGTTACCGAGTGCCTGATCCGGTAACTATGCGAGTGCCTGATCCGTCTACTACCGTGTCATCGTCGTCCGTTAAGGGGGGCCACGCCCCGGAGACGCGTGCCGCCTCTTCGGACATGCCACCACACCACCCCGCATGTATGAGGGCCCGGTGCGATGCTCCGGTGGCATTGCTACCCCCCCAGGGCCCCCGACCCGCCTAACCCTGTAGCGTTTGACCACGGGATCTAGCCCTTTGACTTTGCACGGACGGGATTTGACCAGTGGACCTCTCCACCCGGTTGTGTTAGGTCAGCCCATAAGAACACTTTGGAGCAACATCCGGGCCAGACCCACAGCAAGATCCCCTCCGGGTAGACCCGACGCGTCCGTTTCCCCCCTCCAGGTGCCGGCGGTGGCGCCGTCCGTGAGGGGGGCCAAACCCCGGAG
>NC_057801.1:155323336-155333803 GCF_018294505.1 Triticum aestivum
ACTTCCCACGGACGGGCTTTGACCAGTGGACCTCTGCAGCCGGTTGTGTCAGGTCACCCGTAGGGACACCCGAGAGCAACATCCAGGCCAAACCCACAGCTACATCCACCGTGTAGACCCGACGCGTCCGTTTCCCCCCTCCAGGTGCCGGTGCCGTCCATGAGGGGGGCACACCGCGGACGTGAGGGGGGTCACACTCTGGAGACGGGTGTCGGGCGTTTGCAACCGCCACAAAACTTTTGTCGCCATAGCTGTTTTTGATTTTAATAAAATATAATGATCTATATTCAAAAGAACATGACCGCACATTATTAACGTGCTCGAAAAAATACAAACCATATATATATATATATTCATAATATATGAGAAAAATACAAACTACATATATATTCATATGTATGTTTATATTTAACATGCTACATGTTAGTTTATATAATAATACATAAAAAAGCTTAAAAAAATACATATGAAAAAAAAGTCTACCTATGCCGACGGCTATGCCGTCGGCATAGAGACGGCCAGGTTTTAGGCGGCGGGCGGCGTGCCGCGGATCGCTGACGTGGCATGTATGTCGACGGCAGCCGTCGACTTAGCTCATGGACGGTGCGCCGCGGATCTATGACGTGGCATGACGATATATGCCGACGGCCGGCCGTCCAGGCCGTCGGCATAGATTTGACGACGTTAGCCGCTGGTCACGGGCGGGATCGCCGGGCCTACGGGTATGCCGACGGCTGGTTATGCCGACGGCTGCTGTCGCCATGTTCGCAGCTGGGCCAACGACATATGTATGCCGAGGGTGCCGTCGGCTTAGCTCGTGGTAGCCCGACGGCCAAGGTACGCCGACGGCCAAGACGTGGCTGTCGGCATAGCGCAAAGTAGGCCGACGGCAGCCGTCGGCATTTATTTGGCCGTCGGGGTAGGGCCAGTTTCCGGTAGTGCGAATATCAATCCCTCAGGTACTTCTTACATAGAAATCAATGTCGGTTCAAATGAATCCCTTGCAGTCCGATCGCACAGTTCAGATTAGACTCGAATTTGAATCAACCTCTTGCTGTCTGAATCGAAGCCTGACACTATAATGTAGGTTTGGACCTTGGCGATAGACTCGGATCCAGGAAAATCTCTCAAGCACTCCTATATATACGTAGCGCCGCAGACCCTAGCTTGTCCTTGAGATCTGCGAGCGTTTGTTTACCATGACAATGCTCATGGCAGAAGAACCAGGCAACTACGGAGACTACTACGTCCTCGCCATTGACCCCGAACCAGATCAGCCTGCGGATGACGCCGAGTGCAACGACAACGACAACGACGACGATCCGATGATCCTTCTGCTGGGCGTGCTGGGGCTGTGCCTTTTGCTCGTGATTTGTGCAGCCCTGTCCTTCTTCACCCGAGGCCTGGAGGCCGGGTACTCGGTCCAGTTGACAGGCGTCCAAGGCCTCGACCCCTCGCAGAACCCTGCCGTCGCGCCGGCCTTCAACCTCACCGTCCACGTCAACAACAAGCAGCACATGCGGCGAGTCTGCAAGGAGGAGAGCAACGTGGTCGTCTACTACAACGCAGCCAGCGACGGATTTAAGGAGACAAGCATCGGATGGGGCAAGCTGCCCGCCTTCTGCGTGGAGCGGTGGTCGGCGAGGGATCTCGACGTGTCCTTGTCTAACCAGGGCGTGTTCATCTCTCAGAGGCTGCGGGAGAAGATGGAGGCTGATAGGCAAAGCCAACAAGTGGACATGAGTGTTGAGATCAAGCCAGCCCATCCAGAGGAGACCCCTAGGCCATGCCTCACATTGTGCAAGGGTCAGTTCGGCTAGACCCTCGCCGCAGCCCCAGCGATGCCGTGCCACCCGCTATGTGCGACGGAGGGAATGGATCATCAACCGCGCACTCCCTTTGACAAAAGATATGACCCACTCCTTGTCTATTTTGTACGCCGGGTTTCATCCTTCTTAGCATCGAATCAGTAACAAAGTTTTGGTGCGATGGGCCATGACCGACTATTTCTTCTCCTCCCACCGTAGTTGATTTGTGTGTATATATACTAGAGATCTCCTGGCTTAGTGTGTGTTGGAAATATGCCCTAGAGGCAATAATAAAAGTATTATTATATTTCAATGTTCATGATAAATGTCTTTTATTCATGCTATAACTGTATTATCCGAAAATCGTAAATACACGTGTGAATACTTAGACCACAATATGTCCCTGGTGAGCCTCTAGTTGACCAGCTCGTTGTGATCAACAGATAGTCATGGTTTCCTGACTATGGACATTGGATGTCATTGATAACGGGATCACATCATTAGGAGAATGATGTGATGGACAAGACCCAATCCTAAGCATAGCATAAAAGATCGTGTAGTTCGTTTTTCTAGAGCTTTGCCAATGTCAAGTATCTCTTCCTTAGACCATGAGATCGTGTAACTCCCGGATACCGTAAGAGTGCCTTGGGTGTATCAAGCGTCACAACGTAACTGGGTGACTATAAAGGTGCATTACAGGTATCTCCGAAAGTAGCTGTTGGGTTGACACGGATCGAGACTGGGATTTGTCACTCCGTATGACGGAGAGGTATCTCTGGGCCCACTCGGTAATGCATCATCATTATGAGCTCAATGTGACCAAGGTGTTGGACACGGGATCATGCATTACGGTACGAGTAAAGTGACTTGCCGGTAACGAGACTGAACAAGGTATTGGGATACCGACGATCGAGTCTCGGGCAAGTAACGTACCGATTGACAAAGGGAATTGCATACAGGGTTTTGATCGAATCCTCGACATAGTGGTTCATCCGATGACAACATCGAGGAGCATGTGGGAGCCATCATGGGTATCCAGATCCCGCTGTTGGTTATTGACTGAGAGCGTCTCGGTCATGTCTGCATGTCTCCCGAACCCGTAGGGTCTACACACTTAAGGTTCGGTGACGCTAGGGTTATTAGGAAGACTAGTATGTGACTACCGAATGTTGTTCAGAGTCCCGGATGGGATCCTGGACGTCACGAGGAGATCCGAAATGGTCCGGAGGTAAAGATTTATATATGGGAAGTTGTCAAACGGACACCGGGAAGTTTCGGGGTCATACCGGTATTGTACCGGGGCCACCGGAAGGGTTCTGGGGGTCCACCGGGAGGGGCCACCCCTCCCGGGGGGCCACATGGGCTGCGTGGGGCAGGGAGCCAGCCCCTGGTGGGCTGGCCGCACCCCCCTCCCTTGGGACCATGCGCCTAGGGTTGAGGGGGAACCCTAGAGGGGGCGCCCCCCTTGGCTTGGGGGGCAAGCCACCCTCTCCCCTCTCCCCTAGGCCGCCGCACCCCCCCTAGATGGGTTCTAGGGGGCCGACCCCCTTCTCCCTTCCCCCTATAAATAGAGGGGTGAGGGGAGGGCAGCCGCACCACCCTCCAAGGCGCAGCCCTCCCCTCCCCAACACCTCTCCTCCTCCGTTGTGTGCTTGGCGAAGCCCTGTCGGAGTACTGCCTCTCCACCATCACCTCGCCGTCGTGCTGCCGGTGGAGCTGTCTTCCTCAACCTCTCCTTCCCCCTTGCTGGATCAAGAAGGAGGAGACGTCTCCCGTCCCGTACGTGTGTTGAACGCGGAGGTGCTGTCCGTTCAGCACTTGGTCATCGGTGATTCGAATCACGTCGAGTACGACTACATCATCACCTTGCAAGCTTCCGCACGCGATCTACAAGTGGTATGTAGATGCAAACTCTCTCCCTTGACTCGTTGCTTAGATGAACTCATAGATGGATCTTGGTGAAACCGTAGGAAAAATTTTAATTTTCTGCAACGTTCCCCAACAGTGGCATCATGAGCTAGGTCTATGCGTAGTTCTCTTTGCACGAGTAGAACACAATTTTGTTGTGGGCGTGGATTTTGTCATCTTACTTGCCTCTACTAGTCTTTTCTTGCTCAACGGTATTGTGGGATGAAGCGGCCCGGACCAACCTTACACGTACACTCACATGAGACCGGTTCCACCGACTGACATGCACTAGTTGCATAAGGTGGCTGGCGGGTGTCTGTCTCTCCCACTTTAGTTGGAGCGGAATCGATGAACAGGGCCCTTATGAAGGGTAAATAGAAGTTGACAAAATCACGTTGTGGTGATTCGTAGGTAAGAAAATGTTCTTGCTAGAACCCAATTGCAGCCACGTAAAAGATGCAACAACAATTAGAGGACGTCTAACTTGTTTTTGCAGCGATTGATCATGTGATGTGATATGGCCAGAAGTTGTGATGAATGATGAATTGTGATTTATGAGATCATGTTCTTTGTAATAGGATTCACGACTTTCATGTCGATGAGTATGACAACCGGCAGGAGCCATAGGAGTTGTCTTTATTTTTTGTATGACCTGCGTGTCATTGAATAATGTCATGTAAACTACTTTACTTTATTGCTAAACGTTAGTCATAGAAGTAGAAGTAGTCGTTGGCGTGACAACTTCATGAAGACACGATGATGGAGATCATGATGATGGAGATCATGGTGTCAAGCCGGTGACAAGATGATCATGGAGCCCCGAAGATGAAGATCAATGGAGCTATATGATATTGGCCATATCATGTCACAACTATATAATTGCATGTGATGTTTATTATGTTTTGCATCTTGTTTACTTAGGACGACGGTAGTAAATAAGATGATCCCTTACAAAAATTTCAAGAAGTGTTCTCCCCTAACTGTGCACCGTTGTTACAGTTCGTCGCTTCTAAGCACCACGTGATGATCAGGTGTGATGGATTCTTACGTTCACATACAACGGGTGTAAGACAGTTTTACACAGCGAAAACACTTAGGGTTAACTTGACGAGCCTAGCATGTGCAGACATGGCCTCGGAACACGGAGACCGAAAGGTCGAACACGAATCGTATGGAAGATACGATCAACATGAGAATGTTCACCGACGATGACTAGTCCGTCTCACGTGATGATCGGACACGGGCTAGTCGACTCGGATCGTGTAACACTTAGATGACTAGAGGGATGTCTAATCTAAGTGGGAGTTCATAATTTGATTAGAACTTTATTATCATAAACTTAGTCTAAAACCTTTGCAAATATGTCTTGTAGATCAATGGCCAACGCTAATGTCAACATGAACTTCAACGCGTTCCTAGAGAAAACCAAGCTGAAAGATGATGGCAGCAACTATACGGACTGGGTCCGGAACCTGAGGATCATCCTCATAGCTGCCAGGAAACAATATGTCCTAGAAGGACCGCTAGGTGACGCTCCCGTCCCAGAGAACCAAGACATTATGAATGCTTGGCAGTCTCATGCTGATGATTACTCCCTCGTTCAGTGCGGCATGCTTTACAGCTTAGAACCGGGGCTCCAAAAGCGTTTTGAGCACCACGGAGCATATGAGATGTTCGAAGAGCTGAAACTAATTTTTCAAGCTCATGCCCGGGTCGAGAGATATGATGTCTCCGACAAGTTCTACAGTTGTAAGATGGAGGAAAACAGTTCTGTCAGTGAGCACATCCTGAAGATGTCTGGGTTGCACAACCGTATGACCCAGCTGAACATTAACCTCCCAGATGAGGCGGTCATTGACAGAATCCTCCAGTCGCTCCCACCAAGCTACAAGAGCTTTGTGATGAACTACAACATGCAGGGGATGGAAAAGACCATTCCTGAAGTGTTCTCGATGCTGAAGTCAGCAGAGGCTGAAATCAAGAAAGAACATCAAGTGTTGATGGTCAATAAGACCACTAAGTTCAAGAAGGGCAAGGGTAAGAAGAACTTCAAGAAGGACGGCAAAGATGTTGCCGCGCCTGGTAAGCCAGTTACCGGGAAGAAGTCAAAGAATGGACCTAAGCCTGAGACTGAGTGCTTTTATTGCAAACGGAAGGGTCACTGGAAGCGGAACTGCCCCAAATACTTAGCGGATAAGAAGGCCGGCAACACCAAAGGTATATTTGATATACATGTGATTGATGTGTACCTTACCAGTACTCGTAGTAACTCCTGGGTATTTGATACCGGTGCCGTTGCTCATATTTGTAACTCACAGCAGGAGCTGCGGAATAAACGGAGACTGGCGAAGGACGAGGTGACGATGCGCGTCGGGAATGGTTCCAGAGTCGATGTGATCGCCGTCGGCACGCTGCCTCTACATTTACCTACGGGATTAGTTTTGAACCTTAATAATTGTTATTTAGTGCCAAGTTTGAGCATGAACATTGTATCTGAATCTCGTTTAATACGAGATGGCTACTCATTTAAGTCTGAGAATAATGGTTGTTCGATTTATATGAGAGATATGTTTTATGGTCATGCTCCGATGGTCAATGGTTTATTCTTAATGAATCTCGAGCGTAATATTACACATGTTCATAGTGTAGATGCCAAAAGATTTAAAGTTGATAACGATAGTCCCACATACTTGTGGCACTGCCGCCTTGGTCACATTGGTGTCAAGCGCATGAAGAAGCTCCATGCCGATGGACTTTTAGAGTCTCTTGATTATGAATCGTTTTACACGTGCGAACCATGCCTTTTGGGCAAAATGACCAAGACTCCGTTCTCCGGAACAATGGAGCGAGCAACCAACTTGTTGGAAATCATACATACCGATGTGTGCGGTCCAATGAGCGTTGAGGCTCGCGGAGGATATCGTTATGTTCTCACTCTCACTGATGACTTGAGTAGATATGGGTATGTCTACTTAATGAAACACAAGTCTGAGACCTTTGAAAAGTTCAAGGAATTTCAGAATGAGGTAGAGAATCAACGTGACCGAAAGATAAAATTCTTACGATCAGATCGTGGAGGAGAATACTTAAGTCACGAATTTGGTACACACTTAAGGAAATGTGGAATCGTTTCACAGCTCACGCCGCCTGGAACACCTCAGCGAAACGGTGTGTCTGAACGTCGTAATCGCACCCTATTGGATATGGTGCAGTCTATGATGTCTCTTACCGATTTACCGCTATCATTTTGGGGATACGCTCTAGAGACAGCTACATTCACTTTAAATAGGGCACCGTCTAAATCCGTTGAGACGACACCGTATGAATTATGGTTTGGAAAGAAACCTAAGCTGTCATTTCTAAAAGTTTGGGGATGCGATGCTTATGTCAAGAAACTTCAACCTGAAAAGCTCGAACCCAAGCCGGAAAAATGCGTATTCATAGGATACCCTAAGGAAACTGTAGGGTATACCTTCTACTTAAGATCCGAAAGCAAGATCTTTGTTGCCAAGAACGGATGCTTTCTGGAAAAAGAGTTTCTCTCAAAAGAAGTAAGTGGGAGGAAAGTAGAACTCGATGAAGTACTACCTCTTGAGCGGGAAAGTGGCGCAGCGCAGGAAACCGTTCCTGTGATGCCCACACCAACTGAAGAGGAAAACAATGATGATGATCAAGGTACTTCGGATCAAGTTACTGCTGAACTTCGTAGGTCCACAAGGACACGTTCCGCACCAGAGTGGTACGGCAACCCTGTCCTGGAAATCATGTTGTTAGACAACAATGAACCTTCGAACTATGAAGAAGCGATGGCGGGCCCGGATTCCAACAAATGGCTTGAAGCCATGAAATCCGAGATAGAATCCATGTATGAAAACAAAGTATGGACTTTGACAGACTTGCCCGATGATCGGCGAGCAATAGAAAACAAATGGATCTTTAAGAAGAAGATGGACGCGGATGGAAATGTTACCATCTATAAGGCTCGACTTGTCGCTAAGGGTTATCGACAAGTTCAAGGGATTGACTACGACGAGACTTTCTCTCCCGTAGCGAAGCTGAAGTCCGTCCGAATCATGTTAGAAATTGCCGCGTACTATGATTATGAGATATGGCAAATGGACGTCAAAACGGCATTCCTTAACAGACATCTTAAGGAAGAACTGTATATGATGCAGCCGGAAGGTTTTGTCGATCCTCGGAACGCTAACAAAGTATGCAAGCTCCAGCGATCCATTTATGGACTGGTGCAAGCATCTCAGAGTTGGAACATTCGCTTTGATGAGATGATCAAAGCGTTTGGGTTTATGCAGACTTATGGAGAAGCCTGCGTTTACAAGAAAGTGAGTGGGAGCTCTGTAGCATTTCTCATATTATATGTAGATGACATACTCTTGATGGGAAATAATATAGAATTTCTGGACAGCATTAAGGCCTACTTGAATAAGTGTTTTTCAATGAAGGACCTTGGAGAAGCTGCTTATATATTAGGCATCAAGATCTATAGAGATAGATCGAGACGCCTCATAGGTCTTTCACAAAGCACATACCTTGATAAGATTTTGAAGAGGTTCAAAATGGATCAGTCCAAGAAGGGGTTCTTGCCTATGTTACAAGGTGTGAGATTGAGCTCGGCTCAGTCACCGACCACGGCAAAAAATAAAGAAGAGATGAGTGTCATCCCCTATGCTTCAGCCATAGGATCTATTATGTATGCCATGCTGTGTACCAGACCCGATGCAAACCTTGCCGTAAGTTTGGTAGCAAGATACCAAAGTAATCCCGGCAAGGAACACTGGACAGCGGTCAAGAATATCCTAAAGTACCTGAAAAGGACGAAGGACATGTTTCTCGTTTATGGAAGAGACGAAGAGCTCGTCGTAAAGGGTTACGTCGACGCTAGCTTCGACTCAGATCTGGATGACTCTAAGTCACAAACCGGATACGTGTATATGTTGAATGGTGGAGCAGTAAGCTGGTGCAGCTGCAAGCAGAGCGTCGTGGCGGGATCTACGTGTGAAGCGGAGTACATGGCAGCCTCGGAGGCAGCGCATGAAGCGATTTGGGTGAAGGAGTTCATCACCGACCTAGGAGTCATACCCAATGCGTCGGGGCCGATCAAACTCTTCTGTGACAACACTGGAGCTATTGCCCTCGCCAAGGAGCCCAGGTTTCACAAGAAGACCAGGCACATCAAGCGTCGTTTCAACTCCATCCGTGAAAATGTTCAAGATGGAGACATAGAGATTTGCAAAGTGCACACGGATCTGAATGTCGCAGATCCACTGACTAAACCTCTCTCGCGTGCAAAACATGATCAACACCAGAACTCTATGGGTGTTCGATTCATCACAATGTAACTAGATTGGTGACTCTAGTGCAAGTGGGAGACTGTTGGAAATATGCCCTAGAGGCAATAATAAAAGTATTATTATATTTCAATGTTCATGATAAATGTCTTTTATTCATGCTATAACTGTATTATCCGGAAATCGTAAATACACGTGTGAATACTTAGACCACAATATGTCCCTGGTGAGCCTCTAGTTGACCAGCTCGTTGTGATCAACAGATAGTCATGGTTTCCTGACTATGGACATTGGATGTCGTTGATAACGGGATCACATCATTAGGAGAATGATGTGATGGACAAGACCCAATCCTAAGCATAGCATAAAAGATCGTGTAGTTCATTTTGCTAGAGCTTTGCCAATGTCAAGTATCTCTTCCTTATACCATGAGATCGTGTAACTCCCGGATACCGTAAGAGTGCCTTGGGTGTATCAAACGTCACAACGTAACTGGGTGACTATAAAGGTGCATTACAGGTATCTCCGAAAGTAGCTGTTGGGTTGACACGGATCGAGACTGGGATTTGTCACTCCGTATGACGGAGAGGTATCTCTGGGCCCACTCGGTAATGCATCATCATTATGAGCTCAATGTGACCAAGGTGTTGGACACGGGATCATGCATTACGGTACGAGTAAAGTGACTTGCCGGTAACGAGAATGAACAAGGTATTGGGATACCGACGATTGAGTCTCGGGCAAGTAACGTACCGATTGACAAAGGGAATTGCATACAGGGTTTTGATCGAATCCTCGACATAGTGGTTCATCCGATGACAACATCGAGGAGCATGTGGGAGCCATCATGGGTATCCAGATCCCGCTGTTGGTTATTGACTGAGAGCGTCTCGGTCATGTCTGCATGTCTCCCGAACCCGTAGGGTCTACACACTTAAGGTTCGGTGACGCTAGGGTTATTAGGAAGACTAGTATGTGACTACCGAATGTTGTTCGGAGTCCTGGATGGGATCCTGGACGTCACGAGGAGATCCGTAATGGTCCGGAGGTAAAGATTTATATATGGGAAGTTGTCAAACGGACACCGGGAAGTTTCGGGGTCATACCGGTATTGTACCGGGGCCACCGGAAGGGTTCCGGGGGTCCACCGGGAGGGGCCACCCCCCCGGGGGGCCACATGGGCTGCGTGGGGCAGGGAGCCAGCCCCTGGTGGGCTGGCTGCACCCCCCTCCCTTGGGCCCATGCGCCTAGGGTTGAGGGGGAACCCTAGAGGGGGCGCCCCCCTTGGCTTGGGGGGCAAGCCACCCTCTCCCCTCTCCCCTAGGCCGCCGCACCCCCCCCCCCTAGATGGGTTCTAGGGGGCCGGCCCCCTTCTCCCTTCCCCCTATAAATAGAGGGGTGAGGGGAGGGCAGCCGGACCACCCTCCAAGGCGCAGCCCTCCCCT